>NC_089784.1:44480534-44568034 GCF_040412425.1 Macrobrachium rosenbergii
GCACAAGAGGATAATTAGCTAAGTGCAGAGAATAATCTAAATTATAATGAGTTAATTACTTATGGCATAATGTACATGGGCATGAAACATTTTAACAATATAAGGTTATCAGCATGAAGAGTTGGAAGATACATAGGTTATTAAATTTTTGCTACACCTACAGAATACAAGAAAATGTAAGAACTGAAAATAGCTAGGAAATGCTCTTTAGCTTGTCGGGCTAAAGAATAGACTGAGCAAAGTACAAAATAAACTCTTTCAATACAACAAAAATGACTAAAGATAGGAGACAACCCTAGACATCTTTTCAGAGTGCCAAGAGCTCAGTGACTGATTCAGTACAAGAAATGGGATCCTAAGGCTATGTGGAATATGTACGTGGCACTGCGCCAATCGCTTGGGCCGGGAGAGCACCTATGCTCTGTCATTATTCGAGTTTTAGGCACTTGACCTTCCAGCTGTAGCACTGGAGGCATATCCTCTTGATGTAGGTAGCCATCTAGTCACCACCCTGGGATGCGCTTGAATGGTAGTGACTGGGTGGAGCCAACTACATTTTGTCAAGGGAACGGCATGCTTCATCTCCACTAATTTTTTCTCAGAATCAACTGTGGAAATGAGTACTGGCTTTAATAATGGCTCTGACTCTTCTAATTTGTCATTACGCTGGGATATCTCAGAAGGAACTGGTGGGATCAATTCCTGGAAGGCTCAAGAGTGCCCTCAGGACCTAAGCCAGGAGAGGCACTGGAGGCTATGCTATCAGGCAGAGTGGGAACTATGCTAGCCACTGCCTTGGCTGCTAGGACAACCTCGTCAGTGGTAGTGCCAACAATAGGGTCTGAAGTAGTGATATCCACTTCAGCTGCTACTACAACAACCAGAGTAAGGGTAGTGCCATCTATCTCAACCAACTCGGCACTTAGGGAAAAGTCCACCAGAGTCTTGTCTTCTGAGGATTTAGGAGAAGAGGATGAACTCATTCTAAGATCTTCTGAAGGGAGATTGAGGGTGTGATCTGGCACTGGCACTAAGGCAGGCTCAGGCACAGGAGTCAAATTTGGGAACTGCTCAATGTCCGTGACGGATGGAGTGCTGCCCTGTTCAGTGCATTCATTTGGTGCTGGTAATATCTCAGCGGCAGGGCAGGAAAAATCAACCACTCCTGACAGAGACTGAGAGGGAATTGGATCTGCTGAGGGGAGATTTGGAGAGGGCTCGGGCTTTGGCCTTCTGGTTGGCACTGGCTCTAGGCTAGACACTAGCTTCTTTGCTGGAGGTGAGGGCGGCACAGGCACAGTGATCCAGCTGAAATCTGGCTCCAGTGGTGGTCTCGTCCATGGAAGGAAATCTGTCAGAAGGTCACAGCCTAGGATGATGTTATAAAATTCATGGATTCTCTCCACCACTCCTAGGCAGCGCTGCTTTATTATATGGCCCTTTGTTGTGTGGGGTGTGTCCACCCTTAGGAGGATGGTGGGAATAGTATACCTGATGCCATCCAACCACTCAAAGGTCATTTCTTCATCTTCTCTGACTTGGGTAGCATATGCCGCACAACGAGAAAGACTTTGGCTTTTATACCGGCCAAAAGCTTTACCAGCCAAGAAAAATATAGATGACCATTGTCAGGAGAGTGATAAGGGGAGTTCTCCTTGTGATTTTGCATTGCAGTGAGTTATGGATTTGGGCAGAGATATAATGGACCTAGTGGGACAGCAGGTCTAATTCTGGGAATGCCCATGTATGCTACACAAAAGGCAGAACCTCTGCACCCACCTCTTTGGACATTTGCTTCTCCCATTTGAAAGTTCTCCTGTTTAATAATAATAATAATAATAATAATAATAATAATAATAATAATAATAATAATAATAATAATAATAATAATAATAATAATAAAACATGACCATGCACTACCGGAAATAAAATTTTACTTCGAGTAAATTTGCTGAGGTATACTTTTTGCCCCCACGTTAATATGACACTTACAATATATTTAGATTTAAGCCATGAGGCGGGAACATCTGCTGTGAGACCTACTGTAAGTGCTCATGTGCCCGGAGAGTTACATCCACAAAAATCGTGCACCCAGCAATCTTGGAAGCTATGAACGATATGTCACAGACATCAGTATCATAGCTTCGCACCCGGTGTGAACGGCCTCGCTTAAAACGATGCCACCAATTAAAAACCACGTGCCGCAGCATGGCTACCAAAGCGTGGCGCGCATTGCATCGCATCCGGTGTGAACAAACTTAACCCATAAAGCACCTAAAGGAAAACCTAACGAAATTGCTAAAAACGAAAATTTCATTCAATTTGTCTGTGTTTGATGTCTGTAACGGGGGTAGGGCTTTGATTTTGAGTTATGAGCTTCCTGGAGTCACATAGAGGTCACATGCCAAATTTTGTCTGGGTCTGTTAAGCGGTTCCGGGCTGTGGCCTGGAAAACTTTGAATAACTCAGAAAAATTTTCGTGCCTCTCCTTTGAATTGATTTGTCGTGTAAAGTAAGTGTACTATCATTGAAGATGCTTTTCTTTCCTGTTATCAATAATTTTGCCTCGAATTCGTTGCTTTAATTAAATACGCATGTTACACACACACACACACACACACACACACTATATATATATATATACGGGACGGTGGACTTATTATCAACTAAAAATTCCCCTTCGGTAACATATATGAAAATATATTACTTCCGAGGTAGAGTGAACTTTGGATATTAAAGGACGTTTTAGCTTTCTGATTGTATATGAATCACGGTGATGTGATAAATAGTCATTAATATGGCTACACGACAAACTTACTCACGGTCAACATGGCAGAGGTGGGTGGATACCGTCTCCAAACGCAAAACACCTGAGTTCGACGGGTGGGTTGATGGGAGATGGTATTCACTTTTCTCTTGTGGCCGACTGGTTAGTGTGTCACTGTAGTCCCTGATTCCTCGTCCGTCGCTGGTTCGATCCCACGGGACGGTGGACTTATTATCAACTAAAAATTCCCTTCGGTAACATATATGAAAATATATTATTCCGAGGTAGAGTGAATTGGATATTAAAGGACGTTTGTAGCTTTCTGATTGTATATGAATCACGGTGATGTGATAAATAGTCATAATATGGCTACGTGTGACAAACGCACACACTGTTCAACATGGCAGAGGTAGGGTGGATACCGTCTCAAAAACGCAAAACACCTTAGTTCGACGGGGTGGGTTGATGGGAGATGGTATTCACTTATACCTCTCTTTGGCCGACTGGTTAGTGTGTCACTGTAGTCCTGATTCTCGTCCGTCGCTGGTTCGATCCCTGGGACGGTGGACTTATTATCAACTAAAATTCCCCCTTGGTGGTAATTTATATGAAAATATATTACTTCCGAGGTAGAGTGAATTGGATATTAAAGGACGTTTGTAGCTTTCTGATTGTATATGAATCACGGTGATGTGATAAATAGTCATAATATGGCTCCGTCACCGACAAACGACTACACGGTCAACATGGCAGAGGTGGGTGGATACCGATCTCCAAAACACAAAACACCTGAGTTCGACGGGTGGGTTGATGGGAGATGGTATTCAGTTTATACCTCTCTTGTGGCCAGACTGGTTAGTGTGTCACTGTAGTCCTGATTCTCGTCCGTCGCTGGTTCGATCCCACGGGACGGTGGACTTATTATCAACTAAAATTCTTTCCAACAATATATGAAAATATATTACTTCCGAGGTAAAGTGAATTGATATTAAAGGACGTTTACTAAGCTTTCTGATTGTATATGAATCACGATGATGTGATCAAATACTGTAAATATATATATAATATAGAAACAAGGTCCTCCAGCTATCATATATTATATATATATATCTATATATATATATATATATATATATATCTCTATATATATATATATATATATATATATATATATATATATATATATTCAGGAATATAAAATATATTTTATATTTTCTGATCAACATCAAGAGCTGCGTTGCTTAGATTAGAGATACAATTCTGAGAGAGAGAGAGAGAGAGATTGAGAGAGAGAGAGATATGAGAGAGTTTTTCTTTATTTGCCTTAGAGGCAATCATTCTTGGTTTTTTCTAGTATGACAAAGAAATAACCATAACAATATATAACAACACCTTTTAAATCAAGCCCTCCCTCACCACCCTTCCCATCCCCCTGATCCGTATACCGCATTTCTATTTTTTTTTTTTTTTACCATCATAATGAGAACACATGGTTTATGTTATTATTTTTCACAATGAAAATTGTCTTTTAATTCTGAATTTTACTGTATTGTAACTTTATATAACTGTAAATAAATTAAAATTGTTTATATTGCAGTTATTGTTGTTGCAATGTGATTTATTACATTATTATTGTTCTAGACGCTACATATCCGTCCGCACACTCTAACAAAACAACAGGACGCTATGTCCAGATAGCACACTTTGAGGAGGTCACGACCAGAAAAACATCTTCTGTGGTGTTGTGTTCTCAGTAAATGGAACAAAGAATTAATCTTTGTTTTTTTGTCCATCGACCAAATTTGGAAGAACATAGGAGATTCAGAAAATATTGTCAAACTAAGAAGTTGATCAACAATCAAGATGTCTTTAATCTAAAAATTCAACGAAATCTACATAAAAGAACTTTGTCTTATTGTTGTTGTATGGAATATACTATATTTATTATATATATATATATATATATATATATATAGTGATATATATATATATATATATATATATATATATATATATATTTATATATAAATATAAAGAATATATATATAAATATTGTCAAACTAAGATAGTTGATCAACAATCATATGTCATATATACGAAATATATATAAATACTATATATATATATATATATATATATATATATATATATATATATGTATATATATATATATATATATATATATATATATATATATATATATATATATATATATATATATATATATATATATATATATATATATATATATATATATATATATATATATATATATATATATATATATATATATATATATATATATATATATAGATATATAGATAGATAGATACATAGATGGATAGACATACGTGTGGGTGTATGTGTGTTGTTTTTTGAGAAATGTTTCCTGTTAATCCTGAAATCACTGGAATAGAACCTAAGCAGTTGTCCTATGTTTGATAAAATCTAACTGCCTAAAGATATCTTATTTCACAACTTTTTTCGGCATTTTAATGAGAGAGAGAGAGAGAGAGAGAGAGAGAGAGAGAGAGAGAGAGAGAGAGAGAGAGAGAGAGAATTTTCTTTCCGTTCCTTCAGCCTACGATACAAAGTTTTGGCTGCCTTGCTTCGTCCGAGCCTGGCAAGGGCCATCAGTGTCTTCATTTAAACTTGAAAACTTCCTGTAATTCCTATCATTGGCATAAATGGCACTCCGCTCCTGGGGTCCATGTTATTGGGGGAGTGGTTGGCTTGTTTAGGCAATAACTGTCATTACGATTAACCTTCGAAGGCCTTCGAAAGGTCTGGGAGGAAAATTTGGAGATTTTTTTTTTTGGGGGGAGGGCGGTTTTTTCTTGGAGGAAAATATAGGTTAATGTCTTTTCTAGGAAGAAAATTTAGAGATTTTTTTCGTCATACATCAGCTATCAAAGATAGCATTCCATATTTGTCGGAACTGTCCTGAGTTAACTTATTTTTTTATACCGAAAAATTTGCCAACTTTGTGAGACCTTAAGAATGCGATATGTCCGTCCGCAAGTCAGTCCTTCCGTCGTATGGTATCACAAAGCTATTCGGTCTTATTATTCACCTTAGACTTGCCGAATTTTGTATGTAGATACTCAAATATCATACAAATAACGTGTAATTTCGTTTTTCCTAAAATCTCAGGTAGATAAAGATATATATATATATATATATATATAGATATATATATATATATATATATATATATATATATATATATATATATATATATATATATATATATATATATGTGTGTGTGTGTGTGTGTGTGTGTGTGTGTGTGTGTGTGTGTGTGTGTATGTGTGATAAAACGTACTTCGCGCGTGGCGTCACGAAAATAGTATTTTTCGTAATGCAATTCCTTCTATCACTACCATTATTCACGTTATCATCCAATATGCACTCACATGAGCAGTTTCAAGAAGCTCCTATTATTTTTAGAATTTTGGCAAATATTTGAATCCAAAAAAGTAGTGTTTTGATTTTAGAGCTTTAAAGTTTACTGCACTAGGTCGTGAGAAGGTTTGAAATTTTCAGTACAATATACCTAGAATTACAAGAATATTCGTCGTCTATACGTTAAAGAACGCTGTGTTATTATCACACACAGCATTCCTTAACGTGTATTGATTCTATGGACGACAAATATTCTTGTAATTCTAATACTTACTACTACAGATTATTGCTACCAACTCATGTTGATAACGTGTTCAGATCCATCGTCGTCGGTATCTCTCTCTCTCTCTCTCTCTCTCTCTCTCTCTCTCTCTGTCTGTCTGTCTGTCTCTCTCTCTCTCTCTCTCTACCTAATTTTGTTGTTTTGTTTTGCTCTTTTAACAACAATTTTGTTCCTCACTGTTGGGGTGTCATTACGATGCCAAGTCGTTGCAGAGAGGTTTTGTTGAACCAGCAACGAGCGCCTTCCCTCCGCTGTCGTTGCCAGCGTCTCGTTGTTGTAGGTGAATGTTGGAGTAGAGAGATGCCAGAAAACGCGAGATAATCACACAAAATATCGCCGAGAAAAGGCAAAAATAAGCCATGTTGCTACACTAGGAAGGCATATACTTGCGTGCGTCCCAGTAAATAGTTACGTATGTTCTCCTTTTAAACCAAGTGGGCGAGGTTACGGGCCGCGGACGGTTCAAATTGACATGCTAGGCTGAAGTTAGATGGTTACTAACGTAGAGCTGAATGACCGCTTTTCACTAAATGACATTATGTTTGGTAGTTCTATTTGAATTATATTCGAAGGTATTTCTATTGTAAAACTGGTGAATTTATTTTAGCTGCCGTATTAATAGGTTGAATTCCAAAATACTAGGATTTTTTTTCTATTTCTAACATAGTAAAGTAAACATTATAAATAATGTTGAGTAATAATCTTAATGACCATTTTCATGCAAGAACAAGTGTAACACAAAGAGGGAAAACATTGTCGACAGACACCAAATTAAAACTAAATTATTAATTTATGTCATACATTAAATAGAGGCAACAATTCTACAATCAAAAGTTACAATCGCAGCATGAAAAGGGATTGCACTTCAACTATTTTGAAAACAATGTGTTACAGCAAAACTATGACACTAGCATTTTGTGAAAATTAGAACGCATTTCCTGGAATGGTTGTTCCATTTTGTATTGCTTTAAAGCGACTCTTTTTTTTTTTTTTTTTTTTTACACAGTCTGATTTTTATTACATTCGGTTCTTTTGCTCTTGTTATATCGATCCATAAAACAAAAAAACAAGAACTAAATATATATTGTTACTTCATATGTCTTGCCTACAAAACGTTGATGCCTAAAATTTTCGTGATTTAATATTGACTTTTCTTTATTCATAAAAAGTATACCATTCATAAGATTTATTATATGTAATACTTTCTCGAATCTGTTGTGGTGTCTTCTCTAGTTTCGCATTTCCATTTGATAATGACATCTAAAAAGGCCATGTATGAAGAAGAATGAGCTTAGTTTAGACACAACACAACGCCTTACACGAAAAACAATTGGCATTTCTGGGCTGAGAAGTGTTCCAAACTTTGACACTTTCCTTACAGCACCTCTTACCCCTAACTTATTTACCATTAAAGGTCGAAAGGATTATAAAATTAGCGCTTTGTTCGAGATAGAATTCAAACACCTTTGCGGCAAGACATAAGAAATCGGCTTTAGATGAGGAGGTTTATATATATATATATAAATATATATATATATATATATATATATATATATATATATATATATATATATATATGTATATATATATATATATATGACATTTTTATCACACCGTCATTTAATGTCACTTAATATCAAATCCACTCTGCCTCGGGAGCATCCCCGATGGGGAATTTTCACCGAAGGAGAATTTATAAGTGATAAATGGACGGGCACTGCCGAGTCTCGATCCCGCGACACAGATACGCATCCAGCAACTCCAGTCGACGTTACCACTGAGCTACCAAGAGAGGTATAAGTTAATACCTCTCTTTCACCCTGGGGCCGTCCTCCTCTTTTCGGGTAAAAGCATCAACTGAAAAGCGACGGAGATTCTGCTACCGTTTCATTTTTATTTGGTTTACATTTTCCTGGCAGCTTGCTTTAAGGGGAGGACTGTCTCCATTCACTCTCTTTGACTCTTTGACAGTTGTAAGCTTTGCTCTTCAAAGAAATGTCACTGCCTGGCCGAAAGACTGTCGTCGTCCTTCTTTCTCTCTCATAACGGAGCCATCTCTATTACTCAGCTGGGAGGATGGGGTCCACTTATAAATAAATAAATAAATATATGGGTTTCAAAATAATTACCTAATTTAATGTTTTCATCGTGGAAATTCAACCAGGGCATTGACACATACATGTTCCTGGTTGAGTTTCAACGACGAAATCACTAAATTAGGTAATTATTTTGAAAGCAATTGTTTTCCTCGTAAACTTTTTCTCAGGTACTTAAATAAAATACTCTACCGGAAAATGGTACTTCCTTTCTCTATCAGCGAGTTTTCCGTTTCTACATGATGAGAATTTCAGGAAAAAGCTAAATGATATAATACACAAGGAACTACCAGCCCTAAACTTGCAACTTATTCCTAAGAACCCAGTCACCTGAGCCATTACCAAAGCTAGAAGTCGAAATTCTTTTGGATCTCTAACTGACACTATACAAGGTTCTAAACCAAGATATGGGCATTTCTATCAAGGTTTCATAAACTAATACGTAGCCACACTTCAAAAGCAATATATGTTACTTTACACTCACTATTTTGTAAACGAAAATAATTCTCTTGATAATTTAAGTCGGGTTGGTTGTCAACACCCAAAAAGAATGGATTTTTTTGCTCCTTGTTCAATGTTTCTACTGTTGAAATGTACAAGATGGGAAAAATACGTCATGGGTCTAAAAGATGAATATTACATAGATTTTAACGTAGGATGCTCGTAGACTTCTGTATTAAAGATAAAGCGGCAGTATAGTCTTACTGTTGCATTTATCATCATTCACAGTAATTAATGGAAGAAATATAATCACGAACATGTGAAAAAAAGTTTCTAAAGTAGAATGCCAATAGTATTAAACCCGTAAGCTTTTTTTTTCCTTTTGATAAATTGCTAGAAATGTGTTCCAGTTCTTAATCAAAGGCCTTTGCTATTGGGCAGTGTCACATCAGCGCCCTTCTAAGGGACGAAGTCTTGATTGAAACGATAAAACCTTACATACAGTATGTGTTTGCGGAGAAGAACGTTTCTCTGCTGTGATTTTTTATGTATACCTGCAAGTAATGCGAGAGAGAGAGAGAGAGAGAGAGAGAGAGAGAGAGAGAGAGAGAGAGAGAGAGAGAGAGTTGGGTGGAGTGTTATAAATTATTGTTTTTGCAAGACAACAAAGTTGTACGGTGATTGAACCATGAAGATACTTGATTATTGTTCTAACCTAATTATTAAGCGTAATTCCCAACACATAATTTCATGGATGTAATTTTATCACTTTCCATTTTTTTTTTGTGAAGCATTTCATTGACCTTTACACGCTGTACATGATTCAACCGTTTCTCTCTATTTTGTTTTTAATGTCCTCCTAAAAGACTTGACATTCTTTCCTGTTAACACGAGCAGCAATGATTTTTATCTGAGGAATGAAGACAGGATTATATTCCTCGTCTGTTACAAATTTTTCTTAAATGCGACGGTATGCCAAGTGTCCTCCATTTCTTTGATCAAGAGTTTGCAGCAACTTTCCCACTTCTTGTATCGTCAGTCTTGACTTATTAACTTCCAAAGAGGTTTACTCTACTTCATTTAACGAGAGACAGGGAGGGCATTATATTAAAATGAAAATTATACGTAAAGAACAAATTCGAGTAGTTGTAACATTCATATTCCCTTCATTTAGCTTTACACGTTGTCTATTCTTTAATTTCTTGCTTATCTATAATTTACAATACTTTACAATCAAACCTCGTCATTTCTATTTTTTATTGTTTCATTTCTGAATTTCATCTTTGTTTTCTCTGATCATATAGTTTTCTCCATAATTTTATGCACTTATATTGTTGTTTTATTTCATTATATAAGGGAGTGAAGGTACCCAAATATCTGGTGTTCATAAATATTCTCTTCAAGCGTTCAATAAAACTGGTTTGGTGTTTTGTCACTATATATATATATATATATATATATATATATATATATATATATATATATATATATATATATATATATATATATATATATATATATATATATATATATATATATATATATATATATATATATATATATATATATATATATATATATATATATATATATATATATATATATATATATATATATATATATATATATATACACACACACATATACATATATATATATATATATATATATATATATATATATATATATATATATATATGTATATATATATATATATATATATATATATATATATATATATATATATATATATATATATATATATATATATATATAATGCAGGTGCATTTGTATGCAAATTCCACATTGTTCACCTACTGCTTATAAAAGCAGCCATGGTATGTCCTGCTTTAAGACTTCTCATTTCACCCTACCTCTTATCCCCTCCGTTTTACTTTCAGTATCTTTTAAATTCTTGTAGTTTTTATTCCTTCCTGCCTCTCAGTTCATCTGTTATCCATATGTAAGTGACATGTTCATTAATGCGAAGGGATGGGGCATGTTTCATTTTGTAGTATGCGAAGTATTCACACACTGAATTACTCAATCTTGTAAAACTTAAAATACAATTATTCTGCTTGTTTATGTTTGTCAATATCTTGAATATCTTGACATGTTTTTTCCTATCATCTGATTATTTAAGAGGAAGAAAAATTATTATTTCACAGATTACTTTTTTAATCATAACATACCTATAGATGAGTGTTTATAGACTATACATTGATCCTATGAAATTGTTTCGTACAGAATTTGAAGATTATGATACTATGAAATCATATTTTTCTCTCGTGAGGAAAATAAACACTGTTTAATTATTCGAGTTAGAAAGAGAGAGAGAGACAGAGAGAGAGCGAGAGAGTGAGAGAGAGAGAAAAAATCCTTAATGGTCTTAAATATGGGCATATAATGATCATCACAGCCCATTACAAATACTTCAGTCAATTACTATCGACCATTCTTATTTCCTGCCTCGTGTCCCAAGAAGATACGTCAAATCAGAGCTTGCCTATAGAGAAGTAAAAAAAAGAAGAGGTTTAATCAAACACTGTAAAATAGAAAAGCGTCTACACAGTTCATCTTCTTCCTTTGGAAAGCCCTCTTCCCGAATAAACGTCACTGGCAACTACTGAAGATATATATATATATATATATATATATATATATATATATATATATATATATATATATATATATATATATATATATATATATATATATATATATATATATATATATATATATATATTGTAACGTGGGAAACCACTTTCTAAGTAAGCCCAAACCTGCAGACTGCTTGTAAGTTAAATGAAGTATTTTCATACTGATAACTAACTGAGGAAGGGTGTGAGAAACTCACCCTCTAAGTAAATTTCTCTCCATTCTCCCCTTCTGATGCATCTGTTTATCTTTCCTAAGACCTGGTGACTGCTTGAAATACCTCTTTTCAGATAAAAGGCGAATGGAGACAAAAGCCTGCCAAAATCTGCCAGAAAGGTTGAGTCCCCAATAAAAGCTGGCGAACATGGGTTGCCAGGGGTCACCAGGATTTAGAAGGCCTTGACACAGAAAACAGAGAATCGTGACACATGGCTGAGTTGCCATCTTGCGACCCCAGCGCTCTCTGCAAAGAGCAAGAAATTAAAACTTTGAGGTCATAAAAGGCCAGAGACAACTGGCCTTAATCTCAGAACCCTTCCAGTAGCAGACTGACACACATCCCCTTGTGTGCTCCTTATTGAGCTGACCCCAACGTTGTCATCTTTCGACCACCCAGTCACATTACATGTGCATTCCCATTAAAACCATCCCTCCATCCAAGGTGAAATTTGAAGAGGCTCTCCATCGCTCAGTTATAAGGTAACATCCTGAATCAAGGTTCTTTCAAACTGTCACGTATCTTTAATCTTTCACTGCACTGTCATTTTCCTTTCTGAAGTGCGAGTTATCACAAAGACCTGACTCACTTAGCTCAGTGTGAATTTTAATGCAAGCATATCGTACCAGAATCAAGTTGTCTTGGCACCATATGTGCCACCCTCGATTCATCTGAAATCATTATAATTATCCTTGTATAACCGCTGACATTATCTAATTGCAGACAGTATTCCTAGCTGTGGAACAACTGCTTGTCTTGCGCTCCTTGCAGTGGTAAGGCCACTGCAATTAATTCTTCAAGACGACTATTCACAGATTCTTCAATATTTGAACAAGTGCTGTATACTCTAACCATATGCAGACCCCTGTTGTACCTATCATTGCCTATCATTGTAAATATATTCCATTTAAAGTAAACCTCAGTGTTTATCTGCAACAGTTCCTTGTTGCAGTACAGCCTTCAGCCCAACTATTTTTTTCTATTTATGTTCCTACTTGACCTAGGAATTGCAGCCAAAATCTCCAGCTAGACCCACGGATTGGAGCCCTGAACAAGGAATACAGTAAGCAGGCCAGGTAAGAACTTAATAGTGGCGACTGATGCTCAGACTTTGTAGCTGCATCATTGCAAGAGACTCCTTGCAAGTTGCTGCTCCAGCCAGTAGCTTTCTAAAGCTGGATGCAAGATTAGAAATGAATCTGATAACATAAATACTAAATAAGCACAAGAAAATAAGTTTCCACAGTGCAAGTACAGTGTTATTATTTTTAGCTTATCATAAGTGGAAATAAAATCGTGACTGTGAACAGTGTTGGGGAACAATAGGCCATAGGCCATGTGCATGCTAACAAGATTTTTTATAGCGAAGAGAGAGCGTATATTCCAAAACACAAGCTTTGTGACTAATGCATGGTAGTCTACATGTCTTAACCTCTAGGTAGCTAGGCGGTGAAGTACAAATGTAAGTGATAAAGAAAGGAAATAGTGCGCGTATTTCCTCCATGTGCTGTGGACAATTTGTCGCCCAAGAATTAGCTAGGTACACCGTAAATTCGGGCCGCGAATTATGACCCATCCAGAATTGTTCTGCTCTGCTGGAGTATCTCTTGAATTTTGACCGTCACTTAGCTACAAGTAATTGAGCAAATTTATACGCATTCATAAATCCCGAGCCCAAAGCTGGGAAAACCCGCTCCAATAGCGTTCGTCTTTTTCAGAACTTTTCGTTTGAGATTTCGCTCACAACCAACAGCACATGTTTCACCCAGCTGTCTCACCCCGCCCCCCTCATCAAATACCACGTGCGAACGACCTTTGTGTCAATAACCGTAGTATTTAGTCACGTGCCAGTCAGGCAACTTTCATAAGTAGAGTAAAAACATCGCAGACATGACCATAAGAAAAATATTCAACCCGTGTATGATAGTTGTAAGCATTTTGTACTCGTCATATTAGGGAGAATTTCTTGCTTCGCCTCGGCGCTGGAATTTATAACAGCATCATATTATTTGCATTTAGTTAGCTTCGTACTGCTGCCAGCTCAGTTATTTAGCCAATTAAGGACGTGTTACCTGAAACTTGTTTCACAGCGTACACTCATCTGCGCCAACCATAGGCATAATAAATCCGTTCAATTACGAACGCCCACTTTCTATGGACACGTTATATTAATTCCTTTGAGAATCCTATGTCCAAGAACAAGCTAGGGTCTTTCCTTACGAACCTTTACCAATTAAGTAATCATCTTACTTTAATTGACACTTATTAAATGCTGCTTAATATCACTTTCTTAGAATGGAAAATTGTTACTGATGTTCACAGCATATTAAATTCTGCAAAGTAGAGTAAAAGTCATAAGTGATTTCTTTTGCTTGTAAATGACTTTGATCTCTCGCAGAGATATTACATTTTTGAGTTCTAAGAACCCCTTAAATTAGTTCAACTACGAACGCCACGTTCTATGGACACAATACATTCGTCCAATTAAGAACCCTACGTTCAAGGACCTGCTAGAATCGTTCATTTTACGAACCTTTACGTTCTAAAGACTCCCCAAATTCGTGCCTTTGACAACTTCACGTTCTGCACACGACCTAGATTCGTTCATCTAAGAACCCTAATGCTCTTAAATGAAAGTAACTAGTAGCTTGAAGAGCGCAATGGGTTCTTATGTGAACGTGCTTAATGAATTGTTCTAAGAACGGGCTCTTAAATGAAAGTAATTAGTAGCATGAAGAGTGCAATGGGTTCTTAGGTGAACGTAATGAATAGTTTGTTTGAATAATGACCTCTTAAATGAAAGTAACTAGTAGCTTGAAGAGCGTAATGGGTTCTTAGGTGAACGTAATGAATAAATTATTGTTCGAAGAACAGCTCTTAAATGAAAGTAAATAGTAGTTTGAAGAGCATTATGGGTTCTTACGTGAACATAATGAATAAATTGTTCAAAGAACGGCACTTAAATGAAAGTAACTAGTCCCTTAAGAGCCCGTCCTTCGAACAATTTATTAAGCACGTTCATATAAGAACCCATTGCGCTCTACAAGCTACTAGTTACTTTCATTTAAGAACCCGTCCTTCGGACAATTTATTAAGCACGTTCACATAAGAACCCACTGCGCTCTTCAAGTTACTAGTTACTTTCATTTAATAGCCCGTTCTTCGAACAATTTATTAAGTACGTTCACCTAAGAACCCATTATTATTCTTCAAACTACTAGTTATGTTTATTTAAGAGCCTATTTTTCGAACAATCTATTAATCACGCTCTTCTAGCTAGTAGATAGTTCAACCAAGAGTGTGTTGTCCGTACAACTTAGATAAAGATCGTCCTTCGAACCTGCGAATTATATTTAGTTGGGATAATATAGCCTGTTCCCTGTAGTAGGAAAACTTCCTTCGACACCTCGGCAATATGGCTTCTTACTCCGACGAAATCACAGCCCTTGTCACCGCCAGAATAACCATGGGGATCAAGGGGCCAAGAAAGAAAAAGGAAAGAAAGAGAAGCCAAAGAAGAGCAAGACAGGCAAGAATGACTAGCTAAGGAAGAGCCAGCCAGGCAAGAAAGGAAGAGAAAGACTGCGCCCATGAACTCGCCATGGCCGCCCAAGGGGTCTGTAGCCCTGCAACCACGCTTCCACCATCTTCCATCACTGCCACCAGCTCCATGATGTCAAAATGGAATGACCCCGAGCCTGAGGCCTTGCACGGTCAAGTGGAAGAGGTCCTCAGGAATTTCAAGCACCAGCCCACAGAAATCTCTATGCTTCTGTCAAAACATCTGGAGGGGAAGGGTCAAACCACGTTCTGTTCCGTCCCGTTAACAGATCAAGAAAATTTTGCGGAGGTCCGAAAGGCCATAATTAAGGCCTACGAGCTCACCCCAAAAGATGGAGGCAACGCTGGAGAGGACACCTACAGGAGGCGGGTCAAACATGGGCCGACTGGCATACCATAAGTTCCGAGCTCTCAAGCGGTGGCTAGAATCCCTCAATGCTGCCTCTGTGGAGGCAGTAATAGAAACCTTCAAGCTCGAGGACTTCCTACACTACGTCCTTCCAGCCCTTGCTACTAACCTCTGCGATAAGAACCCTCTGATGCTAGATGAGTGCTGCCATTTGACTGACCACCGAGACACTCACCATCCTACAGCCAGTTCCTGGGGCCGTAAGATTTGGCCCTCTTCCCCTACTTCTGGCCAGCCTCCACCCAAGAATGGACGCCCTCACCAGAAGCCCGTGTGTGACTATTGTAAAAAATCCGGGCACTCCATGGAACAGTGCCACTCAAAGGCCAGACACTCCCACTAAGTCTCCCCAAATGAGATCACCAAACCAAGCCACGTCTGGCTCTGGAATGAACAACAAAGGGCCTGCTCCCTCCAATGGGACAGTGCCATGCAGTGATTACAGCAAAAATTATATCACTGCTTGTCAGGTTCAAGGACACTCTGCTCTATGGGCAAAGTGCCCTAAAAAAAAACAACCGCCATTGCTTTGGCAGTGACAAATCCTAAGACCTTAGTCCATCCAGCCGAAGGTTTTACATCTGTGGCACCTCCCAGAGGTAGCTACCCGTCCGCCAGGTCACAGCATTCGATGACACTGTCGCGCAAATCTCCCTCATAAGAGGAGGTAAGGTCCCATATGAGGCCACCATTGGCAGACGCAAACTTATCACAATGGAGGGTATCAATCGAATGAATATGATTCTCCCCACCGTCTAGCTAAGGGCCACAAGACCTTATAGATCAAAAACCTGCACTCTTGCAGTAGCTACTACCTTCCTGGACATGAAAATCAAAATCGTCCAATTAACAGAATCATCACATTTTACTTCTGTACTCACGTAGGTTTGGAAATAAGCTTCACCATATTTTTTAAAGTAATTATATTTGACCATAGCTTATAAATTCCTTAATAAGAAGAAATTTGTGAAAGATAAACCCATTGTATATATCGCTTATTGTGACACCGGAAAGAAATGCTCAGAAGAAAACGTGAGTGAGAATGTATATTGGCGATTGTCCTTTAGTTTATAATCAAAGGGCTTTAATGGCAGTATGTGAATTTATATTTAACCTCACTTATTTATTTACTTATTTGTATATTCATTTTCTCTGTCAATCCCCTCTATGAAATCGTTTACATGCAAAACAGAATATGCATTATGCCTTATTTTAACGAATAATGGGAATCCATAAAACTCTTATCATGAACATGTCATCTTTTGGACAGAAACATTCGTGTTCCTTATATTTAAAAGCAATAATATCGTTCCGAAATTATATGAATTTACTATAGCTCATTTATCAAACTTCAAATTACATGAAAGGAGCTTTAAACAAAAAGCCTTCACGTAAAGTTTTATGGAAAATTTTAACATTTTGTAGTTGTGATTCCCCTTCATCATGATGCAAATAAATTTATAATCCGTATTAAAAGAAAGAAATTTCTTGACAGTCTTTATCAGGATAGGGTAGCTCGATTGCTTCCCAACAAAATCAGCTGTTATTTTGCCAAAGTTATCAACAAAGATTCTATCATTTCTCTGTTATAATGAGTAAGAATAACGCTCAATACTGAATAGTTTTAGAGCTGACAGATTACTCGGTAAAAGCACGTAAAACTTTTATTATTAAGATCCTATGGTTAGAACAAAAAATTAACATCCGCGATCTTACGCATGTTTAAATTCCAGCAAGAGTGATCGAGAGAATATGTCTGAGCTTCCCATTAAGAGACACGATGCAGATATACAATGAAATTATTTACTGTAGTTTTTTTGGGTTCTCCCGATGGCAAAGTTAATATTGCATTAATTTTTCGCTCAGTCTTTGCTGTAAATCAGCATTGAAATATATTCTATAATATCGTGAGGTACACACACACACACACATTCATTGTTGTGACTAAAACGCCTATTATCACATTTTTTGCACTTTTGCTTATTTCGGTTACTCACCAATAACTGATGTTTCACTTGACATGTTTCCTAAATGACCTGTTTTGATAGTGACAATTCTTTTTCATTGAAATCAGCCTGTTTTATTTGTTACAGATATTTCATATATTATATTTTTTTCTCTCTCTCCCTCTTCTTTTAACTTCATTCATAACGGACTGTATCTAGGTTTTAATATTTCCGATCTGAAGAGGGAGCATGTGTGCTTCTGAGTAAATTTCTTCTCCAGTTTGTGGTGTTTTTAAGGTTTGAAAGGTCGATGCTGATCTGTTATCATTAGATTGGTAAAAGAGTTGAGTAAGAGAAACTTTAAGGGCTATGTTAGCCAGAGTAAGGTGGAAGGCGAAAAAGGAAGCCAGAAAGAGAAATGTCAGTATGATTTCTCGTATCTAAGAAGCCTGAGTAAGATGGAAAGGTCGGTGTGCTGTTGATAAGGTTTTCGTGTTCCAGAAGCTTTTAAGCATGATGGGCGCAGAAGCGAATTTTTTTTCTATGCCACTCATTTTTAAGGAAACCCCCTTTTTGGTGTCAGTGGTGAAGAAGAATAACCATTAACGAAACCTAACGCAAGAAACATTAATATAACATTATTTTCAAAACAATTTAGACTTTATTTGGGGCGTTTTCTTTCCATTACCAAAGTCTCGGTTTCTTCTCTAATGTTCGATGATTCGTTCTATATATCTGTCTATTTTTTCTATATTTCGTTCTTATTCTTTATTTCGTTTTTATAAGTGTTTGTTCAAGAAAAGGCTTTGACGAGACCGAAAGACTGAATCAAGCTGAAGAGAAATGGTTTAGACCATTCCCGTGTTCACTGGTTTGAGAAAACCAAAACACGTACGATGGAGAAGAAAAAACAAAAAGATTGCGCTCCATCGCATTTATTTACATACAAGTACTTCATATTCCCTAAGATATCGTGATAAGTGAGAGAGAATGAAAGAGGTAAGAAAATTCATAACACAAACCAATTCTGGCAAATTTCATTTTAGAACTCTAGACTAAGTAATCTCTCATGGCACGGGTCAGGCGATGTCAAAGGGGAAATAAATGAATTATAGAGTATTATAATAGCTGAAAACACTTCATCTCCATAACTAATTATCATCGTCATTTGCGCTGAGCAAACAATAGATTAATGAGGTAACGCTTTCACTGATTTAATACAGAATCTGGTTTACGTTGGTTTTAACTGGATTTCTGTCGCCTAATCTATACCAGATTATAAAGGTGTTTTTAAAATCATTTTTTATCCCACTTTCATCCTAATAAGCTTTGGAAATTGGTATATTTTAAAATGGATGAAATCTATTCAATGTTCTGTTATTTGTGGTAACTCACAAGAATGAGAGAGAGAGAGAGAGAGAGAGAGAGAGAGAGAGAGAGAGAGAGAGAACAAAGGATACTCACTACGGTTTCAATATCCCAACGTAATTCCTTCATGGCGGTTTCAGTTAAGGAATAACAAAATCCAACTTTCAAAAAAGTTTTCTCTTACCAATTCAGTCAGAAATAAAAAAAAAAAAGGACATCCGCATGATTTTCATAAAGGTTCAAGTTCAGATTTATAATTAGCGTAACCTCGTTGAGGGGGAAACGAAGACAAATGCATAACTGTAAAAAAAAGTCGTCCAAAACATCAGCCATAGACAAAGAATCCTGTGCGCAACGCGAATGTAGCCGCAAATCCCATTCCTCTCTTCAAACGTGACGTCTTTAATTTGTCCAGTCTTTACTTGAGTAGAGACGTCTTTCTCATATTAACAGATTTGTAGCAATGCATTCAGCTTATGCGTTACTTGTTTATAAGCATTTGGAGCAAATATCCAAAAAAAAGTGCATTGTTGAGTATAAACATTTCATACAATTGCTCTATCTATTTTAGTTTATTCAAAATGATCTCATTCAATTATCTAAATCGTTACAGTTTTTGTTAGGAGAATAAATGTCAAGAGAGAGGGAAAAAGCAAAGAAACAATACATGAATACTGAACTAAGCACAAACTTTAATCTTCATAATTTAATATTTTCAAAGGTACTGTTTCTGATAAAGAAGATCTGAATGTTCGGCGGCTGCTTGAAGAAAAGTAAATAAACCTTAAAAATGTGATATTAAACCATATTTAGATTATGTAACTCATTACATCATTGTCAGAACTATCCTTGCTTCCATCTTTTCTGGGATATAAAATGAGAGAGAGAGAGAGAGAGAGAGAGAGAGAGAGAGAGAGAGAGAGAGAAGAGAGAGAGAGAGAGAGAGAAATCAAAGTGCGAAATCCTTATTCTTTTTATATCTGAAATGAATTTCATCTGTATAAGAAGCGACTTAACTGCATAACAACTATCTCTCATTACTATTCAAAATTTATGACACAACTTGCAGTATTTATTTACAACTTTCCCAACTAACTTTTCTGCTTTGAAATATATTTTATTCATATATATATATATATATATATATATATATATATATATATATATATATATATATATGTATGTATGTATATATATATATATATTTATATATATATATATATATATATATATATATATATATATATATATATATATATATATATATATATATATATATATATATATATATATATATATATATATATATATATATATATATTATATATATATATATATATATATATATATATATATATATATATATATATATATATATACATATACATTTTTTTGCAATGGACAGGACTCACTGAATCTGGCCAGCAAGGCACGCCCAAGGGCAATATCAGGCATTCGGCGTTTAAAAAAATGAAAAGAGGAAGCTGGAATGCTTAGATAGCAAGATAATGAGATTAACTGCAAGGGTCTAAGGGTGAAATTGGGAGAAAACCACACAGTAGCACTAAGAATTAACAGTTCGAGAAGCTGGACAACAAGATGGAAGAAAGAAAGCGGGAATGGAGGTAAAAGTAGAATAGTAAAATGCTAAAAGTGGGCGCAGTTAGGGGCCAAAGGGACGATTCCAACATGCTTTGGTAATGCCTGCAGTACACCACTTGAGCTTCACCGATGGAATCAACAAAGGCGGCAATAACATTTTCGACTGTAAGAAAAACATTGACGTTAATAAAATTCGCATATTTACGAATACGAAAATAGTAATCCCGGATTAAGTTAAGAAGTTTGGGCACAGATCTGTTACTTTAATTCTAATTAAACTACAGTATATTATAAGCTAATGAGTTTCCATCTACTTGTTTCTTCAGAAATATAATTTACTCAACGGATAGTAATCATCTGTTTTATTATTATTATTTATTATTATTATTATTATTATTATTATTATTATTATTATTATTATTATTATTATTATTATTATTATTATTATTATTGCACTTCATTTGCACTCGGCAACTGAAGTTAAGTAGTTTTCATTAGCTTTCGGTCATCGAATTTTTCTTCATTTTTTTCGGAAAACACATAATCTCGCTAAATTTACTCCATGATATTATGTTAATATAAGCTGAATCTGCAGAGCAAAAACGTTTAGATACCTAATAACACCGTATGTGTATGGAGTAATTGTAATTTCTCAGATGGATTTTGTTCATAGAGATCTGGAAGATAGATCGGTGGTCAGCATCACAAAGAAAAATTTACCTGTTTTCCTTGATGAACAGGTCTATTATTACATCATCATAAGTGGGAATGGTACATGATCTAGTTTCTAGAAATTTATGTTGGTATTTCAAAGTGTTGAAAGTTAGCTGGCGTCAATATCTATTCTCTAGATCATGATGCTCCCAGTACAAGTAGTTTTGCTGTCCTATACGGCTGTATTATTTGCCGCGAAACTAAAAGATCTCACAATGCATTAGCATTTTTTGGACCCTATCAAACTTTTATTGCCTGTGGAATAGATCTCAAGTTATTTGTGGCAATAAATATTTTTACTTTCCACAGCATTTTTTGTGTATGTTTTGTCGGTGAAAATCGATCTTCAAAATTAGAGATTATATCAAGTAAATAAGAGTGGCCAATGCCTATGGCTCAATTTTTCCAGCTTTTTCCGATCTTTGAATGTTACAGCAACTATCGAATCAAATCAAGACTAAGGTATGAATTTCGTAGAGAACTGATTTGAATGCCATGGGCACTTCAGGTTTTATTTAGTATAGTAAAGCACGAACTTCGCAGCCCTGCCACCCGCTATCCTAGATCCTATGAATCTGTCCACCACCAATACTATAATTCTCTCTCTCTCTCTCTCTCTCTCTCTCTCTCTCTCTCTCTCTCTCTCTCTCTCTCTCTCTCTCTCACATACAACTTCTAAAACCTGATTTATAAACATATTATTACTCAGTCCCTCAAAGAAAACATAATGAATGAAGTAGCTATACATAGGCCTAGGCTATGCTTACCCAAGAGTAGACTTTGCTCTCTCTCATTCCACTTCTAAATATTCTTTACAAATATATTATCACTCAGTCTCAAAGGAAATATAATGAATTACGTTTCTCTACAAATAAGCCTATGCTTAGGCAAACGCAGACGTTGGTCTCTCTCTCTCTCTCTCTCTCTCTCTCTCTCTCTCTCTCTCTCTCTCTCTCTCTCTCTCATCATACTATTGCATTCATTCCTATATTGTTCCACACGATTTTCCTTGGTTATTGCGCAATTTTTTTACATTTTCTCTCACCATAAAAAATTCTGTTTTCAGTCACTCATTCATTCTATTTTCTTTTGATGTCACTACGTTAAGTATGAGAGAGGTTTCTCGGAATGACAGATACTCTGTTCAGAACTGTCGCTGTAACAATTTCTTGAACGAATAATGTAGAGTACTAAAAGGCTGTTAATGCTTTTTATTATCAATGATTATAGTGCTGTAGAATCTTTATGATTGAAGGTTGCAGGAAATCGAGTAAACACAACAAGAGTTTGAAGCTTCGCCCTCTTTATTGGAGTTCCCAGATGACACATTATTCAACAGTACGTGTCCGATGATTTAAGAAAACTGATATTTAATATTATGTTACCGGGTGTACATGCGATGAATCACTGTTGGTGTGACTTTCTGGATCAGAATGTCCTTTGTTGGAAAATATTAAGATTCCGTCTTAATTTTTAAGATTCAGGTACACATTATGAATCCTTGCACCACGGTGGACTGAGATACTATTTCGCAGAGTTCCTCGTGCATTCACAGCAATGAAGCTTCAGATCCAATGTTTCTCTCTCTCTCTCTCTCTCTCTCTCTCTCTCTCTCTCTCTCTCTCTCTCTCTCTTCACCCTAGCTGCCTCTTAAAACAGCTGACTACTAATCTTTACCATCTCGGCATTCCAAGGACAACCTAAAAGAATGATTGACGATCGAGTATTCTCTCTGTCTGTCTATCTTTCTCCCCTACACACACCCACTCACACACAACTGCGCAATCATTACATTTTCCTGTTTCTGGTGATTTTCTATGTTTCAGGTTAAACATCACGTAAAGGAATCTTATAAGTCAAAATAACAATAGTAAAATTATTTGCAGGAGTCATAAAATAGTGTTACAAAATCGTATTTTAACCTGTTTAACTAGCCCTTGTCTCGACTGACACACCTTCACACATGGAAGCATCCACATAAGTCAAGCGTGCTAAGAACTAGAAAAATTTACCTTCAAATTCTTGGTAAAAAAAAAAAAAAAATTGTCTTGAATTGGGCCATTATGATTTTGTCATTTTCTCATATGCTCATACGAGTTAATGTAATTGGAAACTAAATGAAGGTAAATTTTAGCCCTCAGGTAGATCTGAACATGCCTTCAGGATGCTTTGAGGTGTGAGCACACAGAGTAACCAACAATGGCACAGCAGAAGACTTTTTCCTCACAGTCAGAAGTCAGCGTCATATGTGTCTACCGCTACCAGCTTTAATCATATTGTCATATATAACTGTATATTCATGTATATTCCATGAAAAAGTGCTTGAAAATTTCATATATATTATTGTTTATCAGATGCGCAATGTATAGTAATTATTTTTTCCATTGCAAAACAGGACAGTAATAATAATAGGATTTAAATTATGGATTGTATTTAATTTGATCATAAATTATGGATTCTATTTAATTTGATCATAAATTATGGATTCTATTTAATTTGATCAAAGTCATTGTAAAATATGCGAATCACTTATAAGGGAACGAAAAAATTGAAGTGAATTCGTTGGCTAGGAAGTAAAACAGCCTTGAAAAAGCAAACCATTAAAATTTACTGAACCGATTACAAGAAAGTTCCCGTCTTAAAACCGTTCATCACTTTAAAAGCAAACTTCTTTGCGCTATGATAATTTTTTAAAAATAATAATCTCTTTTAAATAATTGTTTTGGTAGAATATCACTCCAAAATGATGAGATTACAAAAAAAAAAAAAACTATCACGGCTGCAGGTGCGTTCTCAGGGAAGAAAGGTCATCTCAGATTGAACACAGATCCGTCTTATAACATCTGAAGCTAAGCCGACCGCCATTATAGCTTTAAGCTGGCGAGGAAGGGGATGTATCATTAAAAGTAATATATTTCTTGTCATTTTTGATGTGTTCCATATAATACATTAAGTAGCGTGTCCATCACATTACTTTTCCTGATTTACTAATGTATCTGTAATAAATACATTTGAATATTTATAATCATATGAACACATTACACTTAATATTAAATTTATTTACGGGTTTAGCTATACGAAGTACCTCTGAACTTTTCTGTAGCATTCATAGAAACATAAAATCAAAATTATATCCAGACCAATGAAATTCGCATAAATAAATAAAGAGAAGAGAGAGAGAGAGAGAGAGAGAGAGAGAGAGAGAGAGAGAGAGAGAGAGAGAGTTGTGTTTGCATCTATAAGTAAATAATTATCGCGAAGTCATTCCGGAAATTTTATTCCACATGATGTTAGAAACGATGCAAAGCCACATGAGCAAATTTAAATTCACCACAAGCCTTCCGCTGTAACTGTTTTAATAAATTTATTACTTTAATTCATTACTTAACAAAGAATCACTTTCAAATGAAGCAGTATTTTTAGCTGTCTATCTGTCTACTAACTCCTTGTAAACAAAGCCATGTAATTTTCAAAATAATGTTCCAGTGACTTTATCGTCCCGTCTTGCATGAAAAAACCTTGAGAAGCAAATCACAGAACACTGCTCACTAATGTTCATCTGCAAAAAAAGAAAGAAAATGGAAATGATGGACGAATAATAATGTCGGCTCTTTTTGGGGATGAAGAACTATAGTAAAAAGCACAACCGAAGTGAAAACAAACTGAATGAATTATCTCATGAAAGCCGATTTCATTACGCGATGAAAGAATGTGTGATAGTTGAAGCCTGTCCTATAGCGTGAATATATTCATAATCCATTGTTATACTGGCAGATAATTTGGCAAACGAGAAAATTAAATTCATAAATTGGACGATGAATGCTGAAGATGCCTTCATAAAAGAAAATTAATATTAATAGTTATGGTATAAAAAAATTAACATTTAAAATTATTTGACAGCGCAAGGTAAATTTCCTTTCCACACCATAAGTATATAACCCCGTAAGCCTTTTCCTTTTTATTAGTTCTGCAGCGTCTCTGCAAAATAAAATATACATAAAGGCTTACGTTAGCTTGGGCTAAATTTTCGTTCATTAAGAACCCTTAGTCTTTTTAGACACCCTGAAATTTGAGTCTTATTTATACATACTAATTTTCATTCGTTAGGAAACACTGAGTTTTTCCGACACCCTGAAACTGAGTCTTTTCAGACAAAGTGAGTCTTTCATACACCCTGAAGTTGAGTCTTACTCAGACATACTAATTTTTTTTCATTCCGAAAAATTGAGTCTTTCAGACACCCTGAAATTTGTCTTATTCAGACATACTAATTTCGTTCATTCCAAACGACTAAGTCTTTTCAGACACCCTGAAGTTTGTCTTATTCAGGCATACTAATTTTCGTTCATTCTGAACAAGTGAGTCTTTCAGACACCCTGAAGTTTGTCTTATTCAGACAAACTAATTTTCGTTCATTTTGAACGACTGAGTCTTTTCAGAAAGCTGAGTCTTTTCAGACAACTTGAGTCTATTCAGACCCCCTGAATCTGTTCATTTCGAACAATATTGAGTCTCGTCAGGCATACTGAACCTGTTCGCTCGAAGAGCCCTGAGTCTTTTCAGACATATTGATTTTTTAATGGGTCACTCCCATATAAATGTTATCTCAAGATGTCTGCAACATCCTGAGTCCAGCAAAATGAGGACTTCAAGTTCTACTTGTCTGCTTGACTGTCAGGACAAGCCCTGATGGATTGGGTCCAAGAGAGAGTACACGATGCCAAGGCAGAAAGAGAGGTGGGAAAAGGAGAAAGAGAAAGAAAGGCAGGAGAAATAGAATAAAAGAATAGCCCAGGAGAAACGGGAAGAAGCAAAAAGACAGGAAAACGAGAAAGAAAGGCCGGAGAAGGAAAAGGAAAGAATAGCTCATGAGAAACGAGAAGAGGCAGAAAAATAGGAGAAGGAGAAAGAAAGAATAGCCAAGGAGAAATTAGAAGAGGCAGAAAGGCAGGAGAGGGAGAACGAAAGAGCTCATCAGCGTGCAATGGCAGCTCATGACAGGCACAACATACCAACACCCTCTCCTCACTCAACCCTCAGCAGTGTAGGCAGCCTCATAAGAAAATGGGAGGAAGCTAAGCCTGAAGCCTGGCTCGACTATATTGAAAGGTCCTGACGACCTATAAACCCTCTACTGAAGAGGTGTCTCTGATCCTAGGAAAGCACCTTGAAGGGAAGGGTGCCATTGCATTCACTGCTTTCCCTCCCAAGGATCGAGGAAATCTTGTTCTTGTCTGCCAAGCCATCATAAAAGCTTCTGAAATGACTCACGACTGTTGGAGGAAACGGTGGAGAAATATGCCCAAGGAATCAGGCCAAACCTGGTCTGAGTGGACCTTCAAAAGACCCAGGCCCTAAAACGATAGCTAGAATCTCTGAAAGCCACTAGTGTGGAGGATGTCCTTGAACTTCTCCAGGTCGAGGACTTCTTATTTTATGCACTGCCAGCTCTCGCCACTCATCTATGCGATAAGGTGCCTAAGACAGTGGTTGAGTGCTGCCATTGGGCTGACATATGGGAAACACATCATCCCCATCTAAGTTCCCAAGGATATATCCCTCCTTGCTGGCCTCACCAAACTCCCAGCAACCCCTCAAGAATGGGC
This sequence comes from Macrobrachium rosenbergii, assembly GCF_040412425.1. NCBI lineage: Eukaryota > Metazoa > Arthropoda > Malacostraca > Decapoda > Palaemonidae > Macrobrachium > Macrobrachium rosenbergii. Next base: position 44,507,608 of record NC_089784.1, read on the forward strand.
ACCACCATAAGAAACCCATGTGTGGGTATTGTAAGAGAACAGGGCACCCCACTGAACAGTGCTGCTTGAAGGCTGAGAATCAGCCAGAAGACCCCTCCATGTCCTCAAACGGGACAATACCCCAATGAGCCACACCTGGGTCGTGGAAGAAAGGGTAAAGGGAGTGCTCCTTCCAATGGGACAGTGCCAGGTAAAGATTATAGCCAGACTTATGCAAAGTCTATGGGACCCTGCGTAATTGCCCCATTAATCAGACAGTCACCGACCCAAAACTTCAGCTCAGGGTCCATGTGGCACTTGAGGGTCCCGCCAGCAAGGTTAAGGCATTTGATGATCAAATGTCCCTCTTTAAGAGACAAAGTTTCCGTGAAGTTACCATTAACTGTCAAGATGATGGTCATCAATCGAGACATCACATGATTTGAAATCAGATTTGACCTCGCGACCTCGCAGTAGCTAGACACCTTCCTGGAGATTGTGACATCCTCCTGGGAAAGGAAATTCCAGTCCCTATCTAAGTTTCAGCAATCCAAGGGGCCAAATCTCCCAAATAATTTATCAGGAATGAGTAAGCCTCAAACACCTGCATTTGTTCCAATGCCACTGCCACCCGAGTGTGATGTGCAGTGGCCATGCCATCAAAATCGATTCCAGATCCCATTCCGGTGCCCGGCCCAGCCCAGTGCCAGTGCCAGGGCCCCAAATAAATTCCCCTCCAGGAGGTCCCACACTTGATTCACAATCTCTGCCAGTGTCACTTGGGTGCACTGAGCAGTGCCACGCTCCGTCCGTCCCAAGCGACGAGCAATTTCCAAATCAAATAATAGTGCCTGATCCTGCCTTAGTGCCAGTGCCAGAGCACGTCCCTGATCTCCTTCCTAGAGATCCCAGTCCAGGCCCCCTCTCTTCTCCCGGCTTGGCTCCGCTGCCAATGCCAGTAAGAGAGACGGATCCCTCTGACCACCGCGGAAGCTCACCCAAAGGGGCAGCCTCGCAACCCGTGCCTGAGCTGGTCACTCTTACCTGCAAGCCTCTTATGACTGCTTCCTCTCTGTCTTAGTCTGCCACAGACACAACAGTAAGTAAGGATTCTACCATGCCTCAATTGGCAGATGAACTCAAGGAACTGTTATGGATTGTGGTAGAGCTTGAAAAGAAGGTCCTTGCATCAGCCATTCAAGGAAGCTGACACTGGTGGCATTCAAATACCCTACCTAGGCTCAGTTCCACTGATTCGCCGACCGGAACAAACCATCACAGTAAGAGAGGTCTGCGGAGGAAATACCACAGGTGTGGATAATTCCAGGTAGCTTAAAGTGAGCACCCAAGTTCTCCTGCCACCCGTGCCAAACTGGCACAGTGCCATCCCTTTACCCTACAAAGGCTTTGGCACCTCTATCCAGGAGAGGATGTCAGGGTTCTTCACCCATTCTTTTCCCTTATAGCTCTATCCTTTATCCTTTTCCTTTAACATTTCCCTTCCTTACTTTGATTATTACTCACATTTATTTAATGACTTATCAAGACCCCATTTTATTTTAATCCCCTCTGCCAATGCAGAATGCCACTGACAGATATGCCAACTGTATAAGTCCTATGACTTCCCTTTCATGCCTACCGCAGCATGATGCACTTAAAATCCGATATGCCATCGCCATTAGTTATTATTATGTGAGTGCCAACTTGGCACAGTGCCATTATCGTACTGCTGGCAAATGATCCTGCCGGAGGAGTCGTGCCCTCCAGCTACCTTAGCGGCCTTCTTGTGCTAAGAATGAACCTGGCTTTTTTCCATAGGCTAAGGAATGTAATTTCGGCATATTTAATCATTATCTTTCATTAACCGTCATTGATTACTCTGAATCTGTCATCTATTCTCTTTGTGAATCTCTGTAATAAATCTCAAGTCTCAGACTCGCGACTTTGTGTTTATAGTGCCCAAATGGCACAGAGCCGTTGCTCAAGTATCGTGGAAACACCTAATCAAGCCCACGTTTATCTTACTGGAATGCCTCTTCAAGGCAGACAAGCTGCATGTGTGCAAAATTCGTAATTAATTATTATTAAGAGTGCATGAAGTATCTCTAGAATTAACCTAGTATTAATTCATTGTTTTAACTATACCACGTTGTGAGAATATTCTTTTTAATGCTGCTTTAACATACTAGGAATTTAATGATCAGAGTATGTCATTTCTAGCAGCAAGTATTTATTCTGCATTAACATAAATGTCACAGTGTTGTTTTGCCTCCTGAAATTAATTGCTATGCAAAAGTTTAAGTTAAATTATAAGGCACTAAGGGAAATGAGAGAGAAGTAAAGTGAAGTCTTTAAGTGAGATTGCTTGCTGGTAATCATTCTCACCTGATCTAGGGTGTGAATGCTAACTTGGTTGGGGAAGTGCTACAGATGGAACCTTTTTCCAAGCCACCTCACCCATTTTTACATCCTTAACGCAACTGAGAAAGAAATAAAGTTCATTTCAATTGTTTTAATTACTAGACCTGTGGGTTTCCACTCATCCCTTCATAAACTCTCTCCTTCATTCCCCAAAATGGTTAAGCCTAACCCTTCTCTCTGTTCAAATGACTGCCTAGTGCCTTGTTTCCAGGTGACCTTCTTACCTTCTTGGCATTAACCAGCAGGCAAAGGAGGAACCCAAAAAAAAAAAAGTCTGTGCTGCCCGCCATGTTGAACCATCCACGACGTTTAACTGATGCCATGTGGTCTACAGAGAAAATGTGACAAAGATTGACCTTTTGCACCATCTACCCAGGTGCCAAGGCATAATTCCCGAGGTTATTTACAGATAACGAAATTCCACTCGAGGGAGAGAGAAGAGCGTTGAATGCCACCGAGGACAGATGTCCTTACCCTTGCCTGACCCTCGAACCTTCCATTTGTTCGACTCCATGGTTCGAACCAGTATTCTTTTGTACTGACATTTCCTTTAATTCCCTCCTCCATCGCCAGCGCCCTATTGAATGAGGACACCGTCATCTTGACGAAGGTAACATACCACAATAAGGTTTCTTAGTCTGTCACTATTCCTGTTATTTCTCTGTCTGATTTTAAATCAGTTTCTATTGTGCGATCACCTTCAGTCCTTTGTGTTGGAGCATTCAGTGTTAACATAATTATGCATTTAGTGTTGAGATGAGTTATCTGGCACCATCTGTGCATTCCCTCAGTTCCCTTTGAGCGTCTTATTATTCTTACAAGTAACTGTCTTGCATATATTGCAGATAGGCCTCGACTGTGGAATCACTCTGCTCTGTCCATGTGCAATCCCCCTTCTACCCCCTCTGTGATGTTTCCTGTTATGAAGACATCATCGACGTAGAATATTTATTCTGTGTAGGATTCATTCATTTAGCAGGCCCTTATTATATCCTGCCCAGTAATCCGTTATTCTTCGGATTTGCGTTTTGTTATGCTAATATAATTAGTTAAGAGAACCCTTGAGTTTATGTAATCCTCCCTCACATGAAGAAGGCCTTAAGCCAAAGTATTTTCCCTTGCTTGTTTGTCTATGAAGTTGCTCTAATCTTGAGTCATATGTGAAATAATTACAGTAGATTTCTTGATAATGTAAGGAACTCCCAGCATTCACCCAGTTGTATGTATCCCAGAATCAAGTATGTATCCCTATGGATATTATATATATATATATATATATATATATATATATATATATATATATATATATATATATATATATATATATATATATATATATATATATATATTTTCATAAACTGGGTCCTTGGTGGAGGAGGGAATTGGAACAATTTATTTTCATTGACTTCCTGCGTACCAAGGGGGCCCCAAGTTTATGAACAAAAGGAGAAACTGCGGAAAACTCGCCTTAGAAACTTCCTGGATTTACATAAATAATGAAGGTTGTCATTTGGAATTAGAATTCTTTTACAGTTTGAAAAGGGGTGTATTTACAGAGAATGGGGCAAATATGCAAGACCAAAGAGAGAATGTAAAATGCAAACCATTTACAACACATAAATTACATACAATAGAGCAATAATGCAGTAATTTGCAAATAAGAATGTAAATAGGAGGGGCCATAGATACAACATTCCCCATTATAACAAATGACTCTGTTACGTTAAAATTACATCAAGTCACAGACGGTAATACATTGGAAAGGGTGGATTCAAGGGTAACGGCAACCAGTTAATTAAGATGATTGCTGTGTGGGTAATGGATTCTTGCGATCAGGCTGCGACCAGGAATGGTTGCAAAATTTGGATGGCAGTCAGCACTAGTGGGACATAGATTTGCGGACTGGACAAGATAGGATGGCTCCTGTAAGAGAGGTCAGGAGTTATTACAACATGGAAGAGCAAGTAAATCTACCCTGCTATCCATTAAACCATAAATCTCTGCAAGGGGGAGGAAACAAACTCTCATATCACTTAGACTAATATGCCCTTAATTTGCACTAGGGAAGGGATATTTGAATACTTATCACTAAATCATATTAAGTTGATTTCAAAGCAAGTCATGGGGTGATTTATGGGCTGCTCGAAGTAGGGTGACTTAACCAAGGCACTGCTTTTAGTTGGAGGGAGGAAGTTGGAGTTTGAAGGAATGGAAAATCAAGGAATTTCACGGGGGAGGGAAAGGGCTGGCTTACTGACTAATTGCGATCAACGTACCTGGCCTGCAGATGTGTGCGCTAAACATGAGAGACTTGGCTGGTTACCGAAGTTAGCTTTCACCAGCGTAAAAAGAAGGAAGCACAAGACTTGCGTTTGAGACTGGAGTCTGGAGTCGTCTGCTGATTCCCAGGAAAACAGTGCGCGCCTTCCACGGTTGTTTGCTGCGAAGTCTAGGCCTCCCCATCGATCTGCAAAGAGTCATACAGCCAGCAAAGGAGTGGGGAAAAGTGGCCTTAAGACTGAGTACTTAGAGGTCAAGTTCCTATCTATCTCACAGCCTGGCTATGTCCCCCATGCCCACAATAGCCTAGCTACTCCCATATCATATGATGGGAGTGAAAGGGGGGTCCCTGTTGTCTATCCCAGGTAAGCTGAGGTGGGAGGCTACCCCTACATGAGTGAAACTACTTTTCTCTGGTTCTAACTACACCTGCCATTCTCTTGGCCCTACAATCAAATGAAAGGTGTTCAAAATAAATTACTCACTGGCTCCTATGAGGGAGGGATAAATTCAAGTGCCATGTTTTCTTGGCCCTACAGTCAAATGAAAGGTGAAAAATGCATCAAAGGATAAATTACTCACTATATATATATATATATATAGATGAGGAGGGATAAATTATATATATAATTTATAGTATATATATATATATATATATATATATATATATATATATATATATTATAAATTAATTAAATTTTATTTATAATTTAATGTTTCTTGAATGCTTTTATTTCGTTTAAAGTTTTGTAGTTGTAAATCTAGTCCAGTTCTCCCTTGAAAGCTGGATTTGGGTGTTTCCTCCCTTTAACGGTTGTTGTTACATAATTGATACTCCGCCCATGAAGTTTGTTTTTATTTTTCATGCATGATGGTTCGGCTGTTCGTCGCCTGTTTTTTCGGCATCTTATCCTGTTCCTCTGTTCTGTCGAGGGCGCCTTTGGATCATGAGAAAGGACTCCTGTATTCGGCTCCATTTGAGAAGGACCTGTGATATTTCTGCAGTCTTGTAGCGACGCTCTCCTGCTTGCAGTGTCTCCGGAGTGTGACTTTTGACCTCCTTTCAACCTTTATGAGCTGGAGTTCTGGACTGAGATTTGGAGGCCAGGATTGTGAGCCTCTTGCTACTTAGCAGCTGGAAAGGAGAGTTAGACTTTGCTACTGCTTGGATCCTTTGGAGGACGTCGTAAAGGACGGTCGTATGCATTACTGCCACTGCCTATAACACTGTGTCCTTGGAGTCGTGAGGAGGTCTTCAGTGGTGGAGAAAACGTAAGACTCCCTATTAACCACTTTATTTTTATTATATAACTTGTTCTTCCTCGTGTAAGGAAATTTAGCCTGTTCATTGCAAGGACGTGCTGTGACCCCAGAAAGGGTTCTCTTTCAGGCAGAACAGGGACAACCTTTTGGAGGCATAGTGTTCCCCGTTGGGAATCCATTTTTCTTGTCGACTGTACATGTTACCATATATAATCCTTCGTGTTAAAATGCATAAGTATGTTTAAGAAGTATTAAGATTGTTTTGAAATTATTGTAAGTAGGTTAAGATTTCCTTTTTCCCCCTTTTTATCTACCACTATTGTGTGATTGAGAGAGAATTTGTTCTGCCTTTATCTTGTCGCTTTCTCTTTGCCTTAGTGTGATAGTTAGGTAGGCGACTGCGGCTGTGTATGGGATTTTTTTTTTATTGTTGATGAATGTATGTTTTCTTCTTCCCCATTTATCCAGTTTTCAGTGAGTTTTCTAAATGTTGATTATTATTTTTGTATTAAATTGTTAAAACTTATTGTCGAGTATTTTGTATATCCTTTCTGAGATTATCTGAGGGGTTTGTTTGTCAGTGATCGTACTCCTTGGAATTCTTCCATTGTGGTATTGATTATAAAATCAGATCAAAAGAACCTGGTTGAACCCTGTACCACCTAGGAGTTCATAATAATATATATATATATATATATATATATATATATATATATATATATATATATATATATATATATATATATATATATATATATATATATATATATATATATATATATATATATATATATATATATATATATGTATATATATATATATATATATATATATATATATATATATATATATATATATATATATATATATATATATATATATATATATATATATATATATATATATATATATATATATATATATATATATATATATATATGTATATATATATATATATATATATATATATATATATATATATATATATATATATATATATATATATATATATATATATATATATATATATATATATATATATATATACATATATATATATATATATATATATATATATATATATATATATATATATATATATATATATATATATATATATATATATATATATATATATATATATATATATATATATATATATATATATATATATATAAAATATATTATGGACAAACTGGAAAATATATATATATATGAGAACTGGCCAAATATATATATATTTATATCATATATATAAAGCAAGACCTTTAGTATATATATATACATATATACATATATATCGAATCTTTGTTTTATTAATATAATGAAATATTTAGTCTTGGTTTATTTAAATGATGCTTTTAATAATTAAAAGTTGTTGATAAATATATATATATATTATTTTTTATACGTTATATTTAAATGGGTAATATTCCGCTTTCCTTATGGTTATATATTTGGATTAGTTTGTATGATCCCGGATTTGCCGTGGATTAACCTTTTCTTTCTAATATAACCAACTGGTATTAGGTTATACATGTTTTGGATTTTGTAAGCCTCAACTTTAGTATGTCATTTTGTTTGGTCTTAGGTTCACTTTGTGACAGCTCGATCCCAGATTATCTATTAATATTCTGTATATTATGACAATTGACCATATTTCTTGTTCTGTTGTTTACTTTGTAATATATATACTGAACTTCTGCCTGTCTTCTTATATTATATACACTGAAGTATATGCAACTACTGTGATTTTTATATATATATATATATATATATATATATATATATATATATATATATATATATATATATATATATATATATATATATATATATATATATATATATATATATATATATATATATATATATATATATACATATATATATATATATATATATATATATATATATATATATAATTATGTTTTCTTGTTTCTTATTAATATATATATATATATATTATAATATCATTCTAACCAAATATTTAATCATACTATCATTTATGATAAAATGTATTATGGACAAACTGGAAAACCACTTTCAGTCGAAAAGAATGAAACAACGACGAATCGCTTATTCTGTGAGAATTTTCGCCAAATATCGAAATTTTCATTATCTCCAACATCAGAGAGATTTAGATCATCCTATTTTAACTGAAGAGTTTAATGGAAGACGGTATTTTTAGTCTCGTGCAATGACACAGTTAAAAGGAATATCATCGAATCTTGTTTTATTAAGTCAAATAATGCTTATGTTCTTCTAAAATTTAAGTCTTGGTTTATTTAAACTTGATGCTTTAATAATTAAAAGTTGTTGATAAATATAAGCAAAATTTATATTAATTTTTATACGTTACTGCAATTTAAATGGGTAATATTATATTTCCCTTATGGTTAGCATATATTTGGATTAGTTTGTGACACTTGATCCCGGATTTGCCGTGGATTAACCTTTTCTTTCTAACCCCTGGCAATTAACCAACTGGTATTCAAGGTTATACATGTTTTTGGATTTTGTAAGCCTCAACTTTAGTATGTCATTTTGTTTGGTCTTAGGTTCACTTTGTGACAGCTCGATCCCAGATTATCCTGGATTAACTTTCTGTATATTACCCCTTGACAATTGACCATCTGGTATTTCTTGTTCTATTTGTTTACTTTGTAACCTTCATATTTGTGTCTCATTTGTGCCCCTGACGATGCGTCAATAAACGTGAACGCGCTTGGTACTACTGAACTTCGTTTGCCTGTCTTTTTCCTGTGGATTCGCTTATACACTGGGAAGTCGTTGCATCTACTGTGATTTTTAGCATATATATATATATATATATATATATATATATATATATATATATATATATATATATATATATATATATATATATATATATATATATATATATATAAATAATTCATGTTTTCTTGTGTTTCTTATTAACTTGCACAATGACAAAATATGTACCGCCAAATCATTATAATATCATTCTAACCAAATATTTAAGCTTCATACTATCATTTAAGGGTAAAAGCTGATGAAATGGAAGCGATCCGAAGAAGATCCTGTGCATCACGAGGTCGAGATTTTATCAGAGTCGAAATGGAAATGAAGACGGGCGAGAATCGCTTTTCCTCTGAAAACATTTTCGCTAGAAAAGCGAAAGAAGTTTTCTTCCATCTCCAACTCACCTCAGATAATCTAAAAGTTAAACATTTATTCGGAATTTTTCAGGCAGAGAAGTCATCAGTTTAATGGATCGTTTTATACCGGTATTTTTGGGTTTCCGAAGGAAAGTGGACTAAATTCTACTTGATGATTATTCTGTCTTCTATCTGTGAACTCTTACAGCTTTGCTTCATATCCAATATTTTGTGCTTATATATTCTTCTAACTTATTATTATATATTCTTTTGCTCATTTATTGCTTATATATATCTATATCTATATCTATATCTATATATATATATATATATATATATATATATATATATATATATATATATATATATATATATATATATATATATATATATATATATATATATATATATATATATACACATACACATACACATAAATACACACACACACACACACATATATGGAGAATATATATAAAGAAGATATATATATATATATATATATATATATATATATATATATATATATATATATATATATATATATATATATATATATATATATATATATATATATATATATATGTAATTCTAATAGCCACAATGCTATATATCTCGAATTCTTATACGCTTTTTAAATGCTTATAACTACGAAGCCGAAAATATCAGACGGAAGAAATTGAAGATATATATATGAATAGCGGTCGAGAATCGAACCCGCGTTACCATATATACAATAGGGTCACGTTGCCGACCTGGCTACGAGAAGGATAAAGTCTATCGCATCGTTTGCCCACTTGGCTGCGATGGTGAGGATGGGTCTATTCCAGTTCTAACAAAATATATCTGAAAACGACAGGTATATGTATGTACGGGAGGCGATAGACTTTATTCCTTCTCGTAGCCAGGTCGGCAACGTGACCTATATATATATATATAACGCGGGTTATGATATCGCGACCGCTATTCACATCTTCAATATCTTCCGTCTGGATATTTTCGGCTTATATATATATATATATCCAAAAATAAGAATATATAGTTAAGAGGGCATTATATTAGATATATATGTATATGTGTCTGTAAAAGTGATATAGTAGATTCTACATATATATATATATATATATATATATATATATATATATATATATATATATATATATATATATATATATATATATATATATATACACACACACAAGTGCGGGTCTTCGCCAATGTTAATATTCATGAAGGATCCATATCAGCATCACGTAATATAATAAATGAAAGCTTTATTTTGCGAGATTAAAGTGCCTTTAGTTCCCTCATATACCTGGAAAAACCATGAAGCCCGAGAATGTTAATCACGTTATATTTAACATAACAAGGATAACTTATTAAACTGAGTCAGACAGAGATAGATATTTCATGGAGACAAATATTTTCCACAAAATATATAAGAAACATTAAAAATCCATGAAGCATATTGATCACAGGAGGGGAATATTTAACGATATGGCATTACCTATCAATTACCGCAACGTTCAAACAAATCTAAATTTTTTTGCATTCCTCTGTTTTATATTACTAATATTTCAGATATATGTTTTTTTATATATCATATCATTGAACAAATTTTTGATGGCGTAGCAAAGTTGAGTACTTTCCTAAAGTTATGTCTTTCAACCTTTCAGCGATTAATTCTTTTGTACGTTTGTGTGTGTGAAATTATGAATTTCTGGAAAATATCTAAAAGATGGTCAGCAAAATACGTGCAGCCGTCAAACGAATTAATCTGAAAAAAAAGCATTCTAATAAAAATAAGAAAACTATGCAAGCAACATCTTCATATATCTATGTCTGCAATCTTCAATGATAACGAAAACACGCTGCTTTTCGCTCATACTTAGAATATATGTGATCTGCTAAAGCAAATCACTTGCACTGAAAATATTATAAAGGACTTTCGAAGAATGTCAGTGCTCTTGCATTGTTAAAAGAGCACAAAGATCACCGGATGATGAGAGTCACTAGAATTAGCGACGGTATGGATCCCTCTTTGGCACTCAACCTCTGTAGGCGTGTCCTTGGTATTAAGACCCTATAGATAAACTTAAGTACTAGGATAATTTATTTTCCTTCTAATGGTGCAACACCACATAATCATCAGTTATCAAATTAGTTCCTTAATGTCAATGAATTTCATACTCCGCGACAGGGATTCATTTGGGAACAGCGGTAGAGATAAAGGTCAGTCGCAAAAATGAAAGTGTATACTGCGACTTTTGCGACCGTCTTGGGAAATTAACAAATGAGTCTTTCTAGGTAGACTAACAGTGACAACCAATTTTGAATTGTTTCATGGAAGATGAAGTACCCAAAAATGGTGATGAATAGGGATAAAACTGGGGCATATTTTGAAAAAAAGTATTTCAGTTCTAAGGAAAAACGATTATCAATAGCGGCACTCACATGATAATAACTAATGACGATGGCATGTCGGATTTTAAGTGCATCATGCTGCGGTAGGCATAGAAGGGAAGTCATAGGACTTATACAGTTGGCATATCTGTCAGTGGCACTCTGCATTTGCAGAGGGGATTAAAATAAAATGGGGTCTTGATAAGGCATAAAGTAAATGTGAGTAATAATCAAAGTAAGGAAGGGAAATGTTGAAGGAAAAGGATAAAGGATAGAGTTATAAGGGAAATAAATGGGTGAAGGACCCTGACATCCTCTCCTGGATAGAGGTGCCAAAGCCTTCGTAGGGTAAAGGGATGGCACTGTGCCAGTTTGGCATGGGTGGCAGGAGAACTCGGGTGCTCACTTTAAGCTACCTGGAATTATCCACACCCGTGGTATTTCCTCCGCGGACCTCTCTTACTGTGATGGTTTGCTTCGGTCAGGGAATCAGTGGAACTGAGCCCAGGGAGGGTATTTGAATGCCACCAGTGTCAGCTTCCATGAATGGCTGACGCAGGGGCCTTCTTTACAAGCTCTACTACGATCCATAACAGTTCCTTGAATTCATCTGCCAATTGAGGCATGGTAGAATCCTTACTTATTGTTGTGTCTGCGGCGGACTAAGACAGAGAGGAAGCAGTTATAAGAGGCTTGCAGGTAAGAGCGACCAGCTCAGGCACGGGTTGCGAGGCTGCCCGTTTGGGTGAGCTTCCGCAGTGGTCAGAAGGATCAGTCTCTCTTACCAGCATTGGCAGTGGAGCCAAGCCAGGAGAAGAGGCGGGGGGCCCGGACTGGGATCTCTGGGAAGGAGATTGGGGACGTGCTCTGGCACTGGCACTAAGGCAGGGTCAGGCACTATTATTTGATTTGGAAATTGCTCGTCGCTTGGGACGGACGGAGCGTGGCACTGCTCTGTGCACCCAAGTGACATGGGCAGAGATTGTGAATCAAGTGTGGGATCTCCTGGAGGGGAATCTATTTGGGGACCTGGCACTGGCACTGGGACTGGACAGGGCACCAGAATGGGATCTGAAATCGATCTTGATGGCAGGGCCACTGCACATCACACTCGGGTGACAGTGGCATTGGAACAAATGCAGGTGTTTGAGGCTTACTCGTTCCTGATGAATGATTTGGGAGATTTGGCCCCTTGGATTGCTGTAACTTAGATAGGGACTGGAAATCATTTCCCAGGCAGATGTCATAACCTCCAGGAATGTGTCTAGCTACTGCGAGGTCGCAGATTTCAGATCTGTGAGGTCTCGTGACCATCAACTTAACAGTAGGAAGTATTTTAAAGCGATTGATACCCTCAATTGTGACAAGTTTACACCTGTTTATGGTAGCTCCACAGGGAACTTTGTGTTCCCTTATGAGGGACATTTGTGCACCAGAATCATCAAATGCCTTGACCTTGCTGGCGGGGCATCTACCTCGGGGAAGTGCCACATATATGGGACTCTGAGCTGAAGGACTTAAGGATGTTGGGTCGGTGACTGCCAAGGCAAGGGTGGGCGTACTTGATTTATTATTATTAGGGCATTTTGCCCATTAGGCAGAGTGCCCATAGACTTTGCAAGCGGGGCAATAAGTCTGGCTATAATCTTTACCTGGCACTGTCCCATTGGGGGGAGCACTCCCTTTACCCTTTCTTCCACGACCCGGGTGTGGTTCATTGGGGTATTGTCTCGTTTGAGGACATGGAGGGGTATTCTGGCTGATTCTCAGCCTTCAAGCAGCACTGTTCAGTGGGGTGCCCTGTTCTCTTACAATACCTACACATGGGTTTCTTATGGTGGTTCCCATTCTTGAGAGGTTGCTGGGAGTTTGGTGAGGCTGGCAAGGAGGGATATAATTTTCATCACTGGGAACTAAGATGGGGATGATATGTTTCCCATATGTCAGCCCAACGGCAGCACTCAACCACTGTCTTAGGCACCTTATCGCATAGATGAGTGGTGAGAGCTGGCAGTGCATAAAATAAGAAATCCTCGACTTGGAAAAGTTCAGGGACATCCACCACACTGGTGGCTTTCAGAGATTCTAGCTATCGTTTTAGGGCCTAGATCTTTTTGAAGGTCCACTCAGACCAGGTTTGGCCTGATTCCTTGGGCATATTTCTCCACCATTTCATCCAACAGTCGTGAGTCTTTTCAAAAGCTTTTATGATGGCTTGGCAGACAAGAGTAAGATTTCCTCGATCCTCGGGAGGGAGAGCATTGAATGCAATGGCACCCTTCCCTTCAAGGTGCTTTCCCAGGATCAAATACACTTCTTTGGTAGAGGGTTGATAGGTCGTCAGGACCTTTTCAATATAGTCGAGCCAGGCTTCAGGCTTAGCTTCCTCCCATTTTCTTATGAAGCTGCCTACACTGCTGAGGGTTGAGTGAAGAGAGGGTGTTGGTATGTTGTGCCTGTCATGAGCTGCCATTGCATGCTGATGAGCTCTTTCTTTCTCCCTCTCCTGCCTTTCTGCCTCTTCTCTTTTCTCCTTGGCTATTCTTTCTTTCTCCTTCTCCTATCTTTCTGCCTCTTCTCGTTTCTCATGGGCTATTCTTTCCTGTTCCTTCTCCTGCCTTTCTTTCTCCTTCTCCTGTCTTTTTGCCTCTTCCTGTTTCTCCTGGGCTATTCTTTCATTCTCTTTCTCCTACCTTTCTTTCTCTTTCTCCTATCTTCCCATCTCTCTTTCTGCCTTGGCATTGTGTACTCTCTCTTGGACCCAATCCACCAGGGCTTGTCCTGACAGTCCAGCAGACATGTAGAATTTGAAGTCCTCATTTTGCTGGACTCAGGATGTTGCAGACATCTTGAAATATCATTTCAAGATTTGAATGGGCGTGACCCATTAAAAAATCAATATGTCTGAAAAGACTCAGGGCTGTTCGAGTGAACAGGTTCAGTATGCCTGACGAGACTCAATATTGTTCAAAACGAACAGATTCAGGGGGTCTGAATAGACTCAAGTTGTCTGAAAAGACTCAGCTTTCTGAAAAGACTTAAATTTCAGGGTGTCTGAAAAGACTCAGTCATTCAAAATGAACGAAAATTAGTTTGTCTGACTAAAACAAACTTCAGGGTGTCTGAAAGACTCAGTTGTTTGCAATGAATGAAATTAGCATGTCTGAATAAAATAAATTTCAAGGTGTCAAAATTTACGTAGATTCTAGTGCTAACATCAATTGGTGCAATGAACCGTAAATTATGTTTCTATGCGGATTTATAAAAATGCCCAAATCCTCCTGAATACAATACATATGATAAATAAACTTTAAAGTACTGTATTACATAAAAATAATTATGCATGTTAAGCAAATATTTGCTATCTTTTCTGGTTTATGGAAAACGGCATTGACAAAATAATCCTGGGAGTTTGGCACTGATAAAGCCATCACAAATATAGCTATGTACATAATGCATATCAACAGCAACAATGTAACAGAATTAAACAGAATAAAGCATTAATTAATCAACAGAGCAAAAATGTAGATTCATTCGACGTATTGTAATAGGCGGCAAAAGTAACACAACATAATCTAATGATGATATGTACAGTACATATGAAAAGCTCACAGGTAACAAATATTTTATGAGCTACAATACAGAGTAGGTGTTTGATTAATAAGTATGGTTAAAGGCATTGGGGAGATCCTTGAGAGAATGTTTAACTGGTGTCTGGTGCATTTCCTAATTACTAAAACTGTATATGTGTTAAATACTTCAGGTATTCTTGAGATGTGAGAACACCCCTGCCTCGCAAAAAGACTTTGTGAGTGCGTTCACCGGAAATGTCCAGGTCCTGGAAAATGTGCTTATATGTGTGTTTTTTTTGGGGGGTGGAGTTCCAGTGTGTGAAGGGATTAGTTATCACACAACTGGTCATTCGAAGATTAACACCGAGTATTATTAGAAGTCATCGTGAAGTCTCTGTGATTTGAGACCTATTGATTAAGAATTATGAACATTGCTATTTGAAGGTGGGAAACATTTTAGATTTCCCAAACTGTAGATTGTTCTTTTCATTTAACATATATCTCACTTGAATTTGACCATTTTTACATTGTGTGTACTTTATAAGTAATATGGGAGGAATTCCCATACCTTTATTTTTATGCATTTCTTTAACAAGGGTTTTATTTGACTTATTCAGATGATTCGTTGAGGAAGAAGTGAAAATATATTCATTGGGAATATACTGGACTTTGACTTATTTTGAACTATTGTGGGAAAAAGATTTAGGATGAATAATTAGTTGAATATGATGGAATTTAACATATTTGATCAATTGGTGAACATTAGTATTCCATTTTATTTCATCTCTTGTTTCTTGCAATCCAGTTATGTTAGATTTTTGTCAAATTAATTATTTTGGGTAATGCTTGTTTCGCTGTAGACCTGAGAGAGAGAGAGAGAGAGAGAGAGAGAGAGAGAGAGAGAGAGAGAGACAATGAGTGTGTATGTACAGATGTGCATCACCAGTAGCTTTTTAATGCTGTCACTATCAAGCTACCAATAGATGGGACTTCTGAATTTTTAGCAAAACTGGTAAGCAAGAAAATTTCCTCTCGACTGCGTAACACACACACACACATACGCACGCACACATGCACACACACACACACACACACACACACACACACATATATATATATATATATATATATATATATATATATATATATATATATATATATGTATATATATATATATATATATATATATATATATATATATATATATATATATATATATATATATATATATATATATATATATATATATATATATATATATATATATATATATATATATATATATATATATATATATATATATATATATATATATATATATATATATATATATATATATATATATATATATATATATATATATATATATATATATATATATATATATATATATATATAAATATATATATATATATATATATATATATATATATATATATATATATATATATATATATATATATATATATATATATATATATATATATATATATATATATGTGTGTGTGTATTAAAAATTTGCAAGAAAAGTCTAGGAAATAGCAAAAACATTTCAGTTTCTTATGCTTGAGTATGTCTTTAATGTAATATATATATATATATATATATATATATATATATATATATATATATATATATATATATATATATATATATATATATATATATATATATATATATATATATATATATATATATATATATAAATATATATATATATATATATATATATATATATATATATATATATATATATATATATATATATATATATATATATATATATATATATATATATATATATATATATATATATATATATATATATATATTTAATATATATTTATATGTTTCCTGGTGCAGGTGGTTCTTATGACTCCACATTTATTACTTTACTCTAAAATGGCCTTGCAAGATAACCAGGACATATAAAAACACAAACTAAAAGGAGTGGTACAAGGAGCGGAGGGCTCTTTCTTTGACAAAAGGAAGTGCGTGAAACACGTGGATACAAAAATAGGTATATTCTCATAACACACAAGATCAAAGGGAAAATGAACTGAAACACGTTAAATTGCTGCTGCAGAAGTCCTCCGGAAGTGGGCGGGGTGAGCTTGGGAATGCCAGGAACACAGACCAAGGAGAATTCTGCTACGATTGTCCTTCTGAAACGATATGAGGACCCAGGTTACACATCTAATGCTGGAATTTGGGGAATGAATTACTCGGGTGTGCGCTGAGGGCGCCAAGGACTTCTCCGAGGCGTTACTTGTGACTCAGAGCAAGGAGGCAGTGAACACATGGGCCCGGGATCGAACCAAGAAGAATCAGGGAATACCAAGTTATAGGCCCAGAAGTTTAATAAATGCACAAGGGCGAACGTAACGTGACTAAGCAACTCGTTCTAGGTACTTTACCACATTGTAGAGGCGTAAGGCTGACGTCGGCGTCCAGCGGCGCCTTCTGCCAGGGTCCACGTGTGTGCGTCGACAAAGGGCCTCCCTCACCAAGGAACTGTTTTCAAGTCGTAGGTTGAGGGCGGAAAAGGGCGCCCTTGTGATGATGAAAGGCCGCAGTTGAGTTTCCACTCGCATTGGGACTTGCAAATCCCCACTTGCAATCTTTGATGGCCACATGGGTGGGGGTACGGAGCAAAGGGCAGTTAACTTCCATGTGGCAACGAGGGAAAGAAGGGCGGGGGGCGAGGTCTGCACTCGTGACCTCTCGGCTTAAACTAGCGACTGTGTGTAAGAGCGAGCTTCTTACGCCCTGACCTTTTATTCTTCTGGACAGGGGTTGGGTTGGGGGCGATGTCCTGACCGGGTCACGCTTCTGTATCAAAGAAAACGGCTGATATCCTGCCTGGGTCACTCTCTTGTACCAAAGAGAATGGCACAAGCCAGTTTATTGCCCCAGGCGAAAATTAAATCTTTTGAGCGTCTCTTATAACCCTGACTTCCACTGGTTGAAACTAACCTGAACCAGTATTCACTACCTCTCACAGGTTCAAAATAGACAGAGGCCTATCTATCGGCCGAGCAAAGCAGAAAGGCTGGCACTTTCATACCCTATTTTGGCGCTAATCTTTTACAATATATATATATATATATATATATATATATATATATATATATATATATATATATATATATATATATATATATATATATATATATATATATATATATATATATATATATATTATGATCTCTTTTCGAGATCAACAGGTTCTTTAAAATAAACAAGCAATTGGGCTGTAATGACTGACGAGAGGTGACAAACAAAGGAGGGAGGAGCAGAACAAAATAAAAAAGTTACCTTAAAATTAATTTATTTACAATTTAGTTATATACATATTTACAGTCGAGTCAGGTTCAAATTAGCTCATATACCAAAAAGTCAATTACCCCAAAAAAATTACATTACCAAAAATTGTTCTACAGGAAGATTTAACATTATCCAAAATACATCAGGATCAAAATTGAATAGTTACATGCGAAATAAAAGACCGCAGCAAAACAACACTTATTAAATAAAATGAATCATCATACTTAGTAAAAAAAATGAGTTTCAAAAAAAATCCAGTTATTTATAACAATTTAGCAGCAAAATTAAATAAATTAATAAACAGGCTTCACCCATAAAAAAAACAAGCAGCACAAAACATAATGCCAAAACTGTATAACTCTGGGTAGCATAACCAGACAAACTCAAGACAGTCGTCGAAACAGCCCCAAGCTGCTTAACAGGAACACTGCAGGACAACTCCGACAGAGCCGACACGACAACCATCTCGTCCTCAAGCACAGTGCTGACGTCCTCCTCCAGTACCGACGACCGCGACAGAGCCGACATGGCAACCATCTCGTCCTCCAATAAACGTACTGACGTCCTCCTCCATCTACGACCAAGACAGAGCCGACACGGCAACCATCTCGTCCTCCAATAAACGTACTGACGTCCTCCTCCATCTACGACCAAGACAGAGCCGACACGGCAACCATCTCGTCCTCCAATAAACGTACTGACGTCCTCCTCCATCTACGACCAAGACAGAGCCGACACGGCAACCATCTCGTCCTCCAATAAACGTACTGACGTCCTCCTCCATCTACGACCAAGACAGAGCCGACACGGCAACCATCTCGTCCTCCAATAAACGTACTGACGTCCTCCTCCATCTACGACCAAGACAGAGCCGACACGGCAACCATCTCGTCCTCCAAGAAACGTACTGACGTCCTCCTCCATCTACGACCAAGACAGAGCCGACACGGCAACCATCTCGTCCTCCAATAAACGTACTGACGTCCTCTCCATCTACGACCAAGACAGAGCCGACACGGCAACCATCTCGTCCTCCAATAAACGTACTGACGTCCTCCTCCATCTACGACCAAGACAGAGCCGACACGGCAACCATCTCGTCTTCCAATAAACGTACTGACGTCCTCCTCCATCTACGACCAAGACAGAGCCGACACGGCAACCATCTCGTCCTCCAATAAACGTACTGACGTCCTCCTCCATCTACGACCAAGACAGAGCCGACACGGCAACCATCTCGTCCTCCAATAAACGTACTGACGTCCTCCTCCATCTACGACCAAGACAGAGCCGACACGGCAACCATCTCGTCCTCAAGAAACTCTCTGCTGCTCTGCTCTGCTGCCAGGACCTGACTCGCAGGTACGGATACCTGCAGCTGCTACTCCAACTGGCTTGCTGCTACCCTGGACCCGACTCGTTGCTGCTACGCACCTGGCTTGTTGCTGCTAGGAACCTGACTGGCGAAGTCTGACGCCATCCATCAGACGTCAACTCGCCAGAAATTAAAAACAAACAAAAACAAAGGAGGCAACAATCCACTAAAGGGAACAATCGACAAACGATTGTTCCTAACAATATATATATATATATATATATATATATATATATATATATATATATATATATATATATATATATATATATATATATATATATATATATATATATATATATATATATATATATATATTATTGGTGGCCTCCTGCTCACTATAAATTATCAAAATTATTATGATCCCTGTAAATTTTCAGAGCCTTAGACCAGCCATAGGGTATCCCCTTTTACACACATCTCGTGTAAAAATAAAATTAATATACAGAATATACCAGATCCAGGTTGTATGAATACCCTGATTTCTTGTGAAAAAGGATTTATTCTTTCCTTAAACTCTTATAGGCAGATTTTCAAAAGAACCAAAGACTTCAAAAGGGCAGTTAAACCCACGAAGTCAGGATCCTCAGCAAAACACTGTACACTCAAAGAGGAATAAGAAAAACCCGAACTTTACTAAAATAACAATATTTATTATTGAAATAAAGAAAGCCGTAAATGATGGTTGGGGCTAGAAACCGCATTCAACTACAAAAATCAAAACACAAGCATTCCCCATTCGCCTACGCTAACATGTATACCGACAGGAGGGAAAGTCACAGAGGGAGAAAGAAAAAACAACAAACTCACGATGACGAAAAAAAACACAAACATACGACAGTAGAAGGCAAAGATAGAAAAAAAAACTTAATTCTAATTATAACACTCAAAATACCTTAACCTAACTTACAGTAATAACATCAGTCTTTATCTGAATCACTAATATATAAAATTAACACCGTAGAATATACTTGATGATTCTGCCGATTACCATCAGCAGCCCAAAGCGTCTATAATCATCAGACCGCATCAAACGTCAATGAGAAATCTTTAAGATGCGTATGCGCTTACCAGAGGTAAGTCTCCCTACGATCATCACAGATCACAGTTGATTTCGCCACCAACAATTCCCGTGTCCGTAGCACGACAGCGTCAACAGTCTCACAGAATACCACTATCAATATATACGCTTACCGGAGGTAAGTCTCTCACGGACGCTGTAACGCTCCACAACAGCGAAGAGGTTCGGAGGAAGCTGCAACAGAGGTGAACGCCGTGGTCGCTTGCACCATAAGCGATGGCTGTACCCTCACGGCACAGGTCTCCAAAAGGGCAGACGAGACGACGAATCGTTAATACCCACAGGAAACAGGAAGGCAAAGCTGAATCAAGCTGTGGCACTTTATGGACTTGCCGCAAAGCAAACGAAAGGGGCAGGCAACGGCAAGACTCAAAAAAAGCAGCAGACCTCTCGCTCGGACAACTGGGGCGAAACTCCTCGGGAGACGAAGATCCTACATACACCCCACCTCCGCTGAATCACCCAACAACTCAAAAATATGAAAATAAAAGAGAAAATTATCCCACATGGGTGTGTTACCAGTAACAACAAGTGAGAAATACCCGGCGGTGGGGAAAAAAAACAGCCCAAACCTTCATTTAACGGCAAAATGTAAACAAAAGTTAAAGTTTAACAGTTACATTACTGGGCTAAAAAAAAAGACTTACGTTAACTTTTCATGATAATTCCCCACCGCAAGGAAAAAAAATTATGCAATAATTTTTTTTTAAAGCAACTAAAAATTCAAAATTTACTTTACTCATTACTCTACAGAACTAGTGAAAACAAAAGTAGCAAAATAATACAAATATGCCTGGAAGAAAACAGGAAAAATTCCATTATTAATTAAACAATTCATCATTGGAAAAAGTATTAGCCGATGCAGAGTCAAAATTCTCCTGGAGAAAGAAAGTTCCAAATTTAAAACCTCGACAATACGTCGGGCACTACATTATTTTTACCAGAGATATGCTTAATGTTCAGATCATATTCTTGGAGCATGAGGCTCCAACGAAGGATACGTTGGTTTGTGTTTTTGCACTTTTTAATAAATACCAACGGATTGTGGTCCGTATACACAGAGATAGGTTTAAAGGACGAGGACAAATAAATCTCAAAATGTTTAATAGAGTTTACTAAGGCGAGGGCTTCCTTTTCGATGGTCGAATACCTCCTCTCCGCTGGCAACAGCTTGCGAGAAAAATAGGCAACTGGGTGCGAAGTTCCATTCTCTCCTGCCTGAAGCAGCACAGCACCAATTCCTGTGTCGCTGGCGTCTGTAGCTAAGGAAAAGGGGAGAGAAAAATCAGGTGACCTGAGTAAAGGGTAGGTCACCAGAACGGCTTTCAGCTTTTCGAAAGCTCCCTGACATTCCTCATTCCACAAAAATCTGACATCCTTCTTTAATAAATTAGTTAAGGGATGAGCAATGTCAGCAAAATTCTTTATAAACCTCCGATAGTAACTCACCATCCCCAAAAACCTTCTAACTCCCCTTCTGTTAGTCGGAGATGGAAATTCTGATATTGCCTGGACATTAGCCTGCTTAGGAGCTACTCTGCCCAGGCCAATCTCATGGCCAAGGTAAATAACTTTTGCCTGAGCGAAGTCACTCTTCGACAGATTAACGACCAGGCCTGCTTCCAACAAAACATCAAATAAAGCCCTAATCCTCTGTAAATGAGTTTCCCAATCATTGCTATAAATAATTAAATCGTCTATGTACACTACACACCCTTCAAGGTTTCTGGTTATGAAATTCATTAATCTTTGAAAGGTGGCGGCCGCATTCTTCATACCAAATGGCATGACCTTGCACTCAAAGAGACCGTCACCTGTCACAAAAGCAGAAATGTCCCTTGCCCTGGGTGTAAGACCGACCTGCCAATAACCTTTAAGGAGGTCAAACTTACTAATAAATTTAGCAGATCCTACACGATCAATACAATCCTCCACCCGAGGCAAGGGAAAACAGTCAGTTTTAGATACTTCATTAACCTTACGATAGTCAAAACAAAGGCGATGTTGACCTCCCTCCTTCTTGACCAAAACCACAGGTGAGCTCCAAGTACTGTAACTATGTTCGATGAGGTCATGGTCAAGCATATACTGTACCTCCTGATTCACGATTTCTCTTTTGTGAGGATTCAACCGGTAGGGGCTTTGCTTAATGGGTCGGGCGTCCCCGACGTCCACATCATGCTGAAGAACATTCGTCCGACCGGGAGAATCCTTAAATAAATCTTTGAACTCGTGAATCAGGCTGATTAAAGAGGATGCCTTCCCCGCATCTAAATGCTGAAATTTAAGATTTAAATTATTCAGTATATCAGAATTATTTTTCAAACTAGTGGGTTCAACAGACACAGGATTTTCTACTTCTACACCAACACAACTATCAGGGGCACTAACTACTGTTACCGGATCCGGTTTACTCTCTAAAAATCTGGAAATAAATGGTTTAATCATATTGACATGACAGAGTTGAGTATTTGGAGAGGGCCTGAGAAATACAAGTTTTACCACAAACCAAAAGCACCGGGAATAGCAGTGGTTCCTCCCAGGACACAGGGGAAGAGAGAATCCAAAACACGTTGGGGTCAACAGCGGATGATTGGCATGAAGTTTCTCACTGACTGGGCGGGGGCTGTCTGACTGGCCATACCTGCATCATAGTGTACTTCTTCTTTTCTCCATCAAATTCTACTTCTAACACAGTTTCATCGACTGTGTAGTTGCCAACAGGAGCCATGTATGTAACTGTACCATGGGCTTTTGGGGAAGAAGAATCTTGTGGTCAATGATGGTGTTTTTTCATGTACCAAACCAAACAAGTCTCCTCCAGTGATATGACTTCCAACCTTGACATCAGGAAGAGGGTGGAATTCCCACTGTTTGCTGCGGGTAAGAGCAGGAGTAGAAATACCCTTTGGGATGTAAATTGACTGTGTGAGTTCTCCAATTTCTTGCAATGGACGCTGGATACCATCATAGATGTTACCCATAATACCAGGTCCAAGCTCTACAGACAGAGGTTTGCCAGTCTTCAATACAGGATCACCGACCGTGACACCAGATGTGTCCTCGTATACCTGAATAGTGGCTAGATCTCCCTCAAGCCTAATGATCTCTCCCACCAGTTCCTGATGACCTACACGTACCAACTCGTACATAGCAGAGCCACTCATGTTGTTAGCGGTTACGACAGGGCCTGACACACCGAACACAAAGCCCAGTTCACTCTCGCTATCCACATCCTTACTACTACATTCCTTATTACTACGGGAGTTATTATTCCTATTTACATATTGATGTGATCTCCCTGACGAATACCACTGTCCATTACCGTCTCTTGCACCAGAAATACTCTTATTCACCTGTTTATGAGTCAGTACATACTCGTCAGAGGCAATTGCCACCTCTTGAAGAGAGTCAAGTTTTTAAGCTCCTCTAAATGAGTCTTCAGCTCTCTAGACACACAATCCTTAAATTCTTCTACGAGAATCAACTCTCTCAGCCTATCCATCTCATACACTTCCTTTGACTTTAACCAGTCGTCAAAGTATTGCTCCTTCCTGCGAGCAAACTCGACAAATGTAATTTCACTAGTTTTCTTAAGGTTCCTAAACTTCTGGCGATATGCCCTCAGGAACTAGGTCATAAGCTTTGAGGGACAATGGCCTTGACAGAATCATAATCAAGCTAGGTCCTCCTTTAAGTTCGTATATACCCTTTGAGCCTTCCCTTTAAACCGACACTGAACCAGCGTGGTCCACATATCTTTGGGCCATTCCAATTTTCGGGCAACTTTCTCAAAAGCACAAAAGAACTCAGACACATTCGACTCATCGAAATGAGGGACAAGCTTCAAAGCACCAATCAAGTTAAACTTATTTTCTACCCGACTAGGTTCCCCGCACTCCAACCGTAACCTAAGAACTTCCAACTCATGCTCGCGCTCCTTCTCACGCTCATGCGATTCAAGCTTAGCCTTTTCCAAATCTAATTCCCTTAACCGTGTTTGTTCCCTTAAGATTTGCAATCGCAACTCATTTACTTCATCGCTATCAACATCATAATTACTCTTTTTAGGAACTGCACCCTTTGCGGAATGAACCGCCTTCAACACTTGATGAATCAATTGACCTTTCCTAATGTCAGCCGAGACGTCTAACTCCAAATGATCAGCGAGTATAAAAAGCTGTTCCTTATTCAACTCAAACAAATTCTCCTCCCACTGAGGATCAGCCAAAAACTGCACGGCAGCCTCAGTTTCAAAATCATCAAAATAATGCATCTTCACAGTAAGACAACCAAGACGGGGAAGCTATCCAGAAACAACAAAACCTAACCCCACACCTCTTTGAATGTACAATGCCTGCCTTATGCTGAGGGATCCTGGCAAGGTCGCCAAAATGTTATGGTGGCCTCCTGCTCACTATAAATTATCAAAATTATTATGATCCCTGTAAATTTTCAGAGCCTTAGACCAGCCATAGGGTATCCCCTTTTACACACATCTCGTGTAAAAATAAAATTAATATACAGAATATACCAGATCCAGGTTGTATGAATACCCTGATTTCTTATGAAAAAGGATTTATTCTTTCCTTAAACTCTTATAGGCAGATTTTCAAAAGAACCAAAGACTTCAAAAGGGCAGTTAAACCCACGAAGTCAGGATCCTCAGCAAAACACTGTACACTCAAAGAGGAATAAGAAAAACCCGAACTTTACTAAAATAACAATATTTATTATTGAAATAAAGAAAGCCGTAAATGATGGTTGGGGCTAGAAACCGCATTCAACTACAAAAATCAAAACACAAGCATTCCCCATTCGCCTACGCTAACATGTATACCGACAGGAGGAAAGTCACAGAGGGGAGAAAGAAAAAACAACAAAATCACGATGACGAAAAAAACCACAAACATATGACACTAGAAGGCAAAGATAGAAAAAAAACTTAATTCTAATTATAACACTCAAAATACCTTAACCTAACTTACAGTAATAACATCAGTCTTTATCTGAATCACTAATATATAAAATTAACACCGTAGAATATACTTGATGATTCTGCCGATTACCATCAGCAGCCCAAAGCGTCTATAATCATCAGACCGCATCAAACGTCAATGAGAAATCTTTAAGATGCGTATGCGCTTACCAGAGGTAAGTCTCCCTACGATCATCACAGATCACAGTTGATTTCGCCACCAACAATTCCCGTGTCCGTAGCACGACAGCGTCAACAGTCTCACAGAATACCACTATCAATATATACGCTTACCGGAGGTAAGTCTCCCTACGGACGCTGTAACGCTCCACAACAGCGAAGAGGTTCGGAGGAAGCTGCAACAGAGGTGAACGCCGTGGTCAAAGCTTACACCATAAGCGATGGCTGTACCCTCACGCGGCACAGGTCTCAAAAGGGCAGACGCAGACGACGAATCGTTAATACCCACAGGAAGCAGCAAAGCTGAATCAAGCTGTGGCACTTTATGGACTTGCCGCAAAGCAAACGAAAGGGGCAGGCAACGGCAAGACTCAAAAAAAGCAGCAGACCTCTCGCTCGGACAACTGGGGCGAAACTCCTCGGGAGACGAAGATCCTACATACACCCCACCTCCGCTGAATCACCCAACAACTCAAAAATATGAAAATAAAAGAGAAAATTATCCCACATGGGTGTGTTACCAGTAACAAGCGAAATACCCGGCGGTGGGGAAAAAAAAAAACAGCCCAAACCTTCATTTAACGGCAAAATGTAAACAAAAGTTAAAGTTTAACAGTTACATTACTGGGCTAAAAAAAAAGACTTACGTTAACTTTTCATGATAATATACATATATGTAGATATATATTACATTAAAGACATACTGAAGCAAAAAGAAACTGAAATGTTTTGCTATTTCCTAGAATATATATATATATATATATATATATATATATATATATATATATATATATATATATATATATATATATATATATATATATATATATATATAAATATATATATATATATATATATATATATATATATATATATATATATATATATATATATATATATATATATATATATATATATATATATATATATATATATATATATATATATATATATATATATATGTATGGAATCATTCAAGTGAATATTCTATTTTTATGGCTGCTAACTGACATCAGGAAATTTAGTAATCAAAATTAGAGAGTACGTAACTCATGTAATAGTCGTCTCCACGCTTAAAAATAAGAAAAAAAACTACAAATCATTAATGGAAGTAGCTTCGGCTAGGAAGCTGGGCGTTGAGTATTATAAATATCGCAGAATACCTCGGTAAATTACTCAAATAAAAAAATTAACTAACTAGCCTAGAAGCTGAAGGTAGGCTTGAAAGGAATAGACCAGTTTTATGCATATTGCTCGCCTTTAGTTCAAATTTGCTAACCTCTGTTTGATAAGAGACAACATTCAGGTTACAAGGGCAATTCTGTACAAAGTCGTTAAAAGAAGTCAGTTGCATTGAAAAATGCATTCATACACGATCTCGAAGTCGTTCATTGCCCTAAATTTCAACGCCAGTCATCCAGTCATTCAGAAACTTCGTCATTAAAACTTCGAGGGAATTTTTTTTCTGGTCTGTGATTACTTATGCGCAAATGAGATATTTCGAGAACTAATGGACGATTTTGGATGTTTCTAAAAGACACATTATATGACTGAATATCTTCCTTTTCGTGAATAGTTTTGGAAAGGTCCTGATAAGGATTTGAATAATTTTTATCGGTGAAACCAGAGTGTTCAATATTTCACTCAAAGTTTGTGAAGGAAACACGCAACATAGAACCATTGCAAATACTTTAATCCGCAAAGGAGAACCCATTGCAACTAACGCAATGAATTTCACGGCTGACCTGTGAGTGATGGAGAGAATTTTCTTCTTCCAGGCCCCCTTCAGTGCCTGACGGATTCTTTATAGGTGCCAAGGTTGCTAAAACCAATATATAGAGAAGTGTCTCTTGACCATTTTATCACTAATATATGATGTCTATAATCATCTCTCTGCACTCTGAAGGACTTCTCCAACGCACTCGTTGCATACACAGATGCGGAAAGTTTCTCCAAGAAAGTTCCAGTAGAAAAGACAACTAAATACACTCTGGATAGTGTGTATAATGCTTTCCCTTGACATCCTGGAAGAGTCCATCCTAACTGTTATCGGATGCCTACATCACCCATAGCAGATATCTCTACAAGCAGTGCGAAGGCACTGAGAAGGGCCTTCTGTGTGGATTTCATCAGCCACTATAGGGAGAAACATATTCAGTAATATTCCATTCTCACCGCTACCAGCAACTAGACGTCCGGGAACACGAGGAAGCCCAAGAGAAAAGGGTAAAGTAACCCCCTGGAAATTGGTTTGACAAAATAAATGGAGACTTACATCCACAGGACCCTTTCCCATCTTTCAACAAGAGAGGACAACACCATAGAAACTGACGTAATAAACATACCTCTTGCCAACAACGTTTTCTTAAGCAAGGAAATGAAACGGGCATGAAGATCGACGCAGAATCAGTCTAGGCTAGACCTGTAAGAAAGCAGATGGCCAAACTGTTTGACACGGGTAGCATGCTACAAAATTATCCATTACTGTAATCATTAATGAGAACGTCTCCTCACTTCTATCCATGAATAAGTTGACCGTCGTGTCCTATCTTACAAAACACTGTACGGGTGGCCTTGCATATACCTTGAATTTAAAATAACCCAACAACCTCCTCCTGAAACTTGAGAATCATTACTGATCGTCGAGATAGTTCTTTTTTATCCTCCCTTTCCTTTTATTATGAATTCCTCCTCTCCCACAATTTTTTTTTTTTACTTTTTTGTTTTGTTTTGTTTAATACAGGCCGGCACCCAAACTCTAGTTGAGATCCTTGGAATACCACTAACTTTCTTCCCCTTGCTGAAAGCTCCAGTGACGCACGGAGAGTGCGGCTGCATGGATGCTCGGAAAAGCAAAAGCCACTACTTTCTCTAAATACAGTTCCTCTTCAAATAAACATAGAAGATGTCGTGATTACGCGCAGAAAAGCTGAGCAACTTTGGGCAAACATTGCTGTAACCTGACCTTACCTTGGAAGGGTAGCAAACTAAGACTACTGGAAGCTTCATCCACCTAATCGCTGCCTGGCGAGACTCCTACGCACTCAGTAGATGAAAAATAGAATTTAAAAAAGCAATAATAATCCTACCTACAATCACGGCACTGAAAATTTTAGATTTTCGCTTCTCCTCCCTTTTCAGTCAAATTTTCACCAAAAGAAGTTTGAAATTTCCTTTTCCTTAATGTTCATATCAGAAGGAAATTATCGCTTTTCTCTGCCAGCCACATTAAATCATTCTGTATGTGCATACTTTAATTAAACCTTTAGTATGTAATTCCTTGTGTGAATTTTGATTCACTGAGTATAATAGCATTTTATCTCATCATTACTGAATTTTGCTGAATTTAGTTATCTCTGACGAAAGAATAGTAGATAAAAGATAATAGAAGAATATCCTTTTGGAAAGAAATTGTTAAGTCGAGAGTTGAAGTTAATTTGAACAGTAAAATGTGAGGAAAATTATTTTGAAAATTATGCTCATCATTTTCCCACACTCAATTTCCTTGTGAAAAAGATGGGCGTTTTTATAAAAGATAAGATTATGAAGGAACAATTAATCCAAAAAATGAACGCCAAGAAGTCATAACCAAAAATCTCGGGACTCTCTTCCTCTCTCTCTCCCTAGCAGCACTTCCGAAAAGACTGAAAAATCCCAGCAGCAGCAGCAAACAATTACGAGCTATTCACGGTACACGTGCCCATGCTGAAAGGCACAGAATGGTATTCTCGGAACAAGAGTGTAAACAAGACGCTGCTGCAAACTGAAGTCTGAAGCTAACATAAGTAGAAAATGCGCCGACGTTTCTTCGTCCCAATCGAGTTTTGTGTACAGCCTATAATGCTGTATGAAACTCTCAGCCACGGCCCATGAAACTCTCAGCCGCGGGCCATGAAACTTTTAGCCACGGCCCGGTGGTTGCCTGTGTTGTTGGTACTTATAGATTGCTGCAGTTTGGTATATTTGATGATTGGAGGGTGGATGATCAACGTACCAGTAGTTTTTTAAGATCTGAGGGCGGAAAGAAAAAGTGCTGACGGTCAGACAAATAGCCATCTCAATAGTTTTCTTTTACAGAAAACAAAAAAATCTGAGAGGGTTCTTGAGAAACAATGAATAAATTTTGTCACTAATACGAGTGATTTTAATAGAGGGGCTGTAAAATTAGGAGTAAATACAGCATGATAACGGCTGTGATTTACAGGACGAAAACGTCACTGAGAGAGTAGTATTGCTTTAGTTGCTGTGCATGCTTATTCTATATTATTAGCTATTATCTGCAGATTCTGTTATCATTATTATTGTTGTTATTATTATTCTTTTTTCACATTTTGTATTTAGCATTCTTGACCCGACTTCTGCAACCACCTAAGGGCCCTGGCTGAAAATTAATTGTATTCAGTCTGTTCGTAATTGTTATCATGTTTACTATTTTTTATTCTCAACATTATTACTGTCATTACCATTATCATGAATATTAATTTTACTTTTACTTCAGCAAATGTCTGAATATTGCCGATTATCATTTTTATTATTTCATCTCGTGTATCTACATTGTGTGTATTGTATTGTCTCTACTTTGTACTGTATATCCCATGCATATGGTCATGAGCTGAAATAAAGAATATTATTATTATTATTATTATTATTATTATTATTATTATTATTATTATTATTATTATTATTATTATTATTATTATTATTATTATTTATTATTTCCGATCACCAAGCATGAGCAAACCTTAGTTCTGATAGTTGTTCAATATATGTGTACTGTTTTACTTGTTTAACTTATGGGTAATCACAAATGAATATGAATGACCTATGAGGCAAAATCATGATTGCTTGCTTATTCCATGCATTCTCTAGTTACTATATTTAATCTTTAAAAAAAATGTGTTTTTTTTAAATTAGTAAACGCAAAGAGTCCACAACAGAATTTAGGCATGATTTTGAAAAAACAAAAAAGAAGACTCTCGAGGAGGATTCCTGGACAGGGTCTTTCATCGCCTGGTATTTAAATGGTAAATACAATCAGTTATGAGAAGAGGGCATGGGAAAAATATTGATCGATTTCTTACTGAAAAAAAGAGCCCCTTAACGCTACACTTCTGGCTATTCTAATAATACTGGTCGTTAGCTATACCTGAACTTCCATCATCTGCTAAAGCTTTGGTAAGCACACAGAATAATCTCGAAAACTATTTGTTTAAAGATATGTCTCTCATACAAAGCTATGGAATTTTACTCCTTAAATACAATAAAGACGCTTTATTTTGTAACTGCGATAGCCTGTTTGTATAACCGAAACATTGGCATAGGATTGGCTACATTAGATTAAAATCTTTGAAACTATCATTAATACCCTTTAACTTTATTACAAATTCTTTATGCAAATAACCAAAGATATCCCAAGCGATCGAACTTTGTATCCAACGGGTATTTCAACGCAGAGCAAACCAGGTTAGATATGACGATGGAACAATCGCACTGACATTTATAACCCAATTCTCGATGTCATATGCTTCTCACTATTAACAGACAGGCCGACAGACAATACCGGGTAAGCTGTGACATATCTATTGGCATCACGCCACGATATTGAAACACATCAGGGCTACACACTATCCCTTTTAGCCTCACTGACATACAATAGAAGAGAGGATAACAGGATAGATAGACGATCGTTATGTAGGGATATTGCTGTAAGTTCAGCCTAACAGCGACTGACTGCTCCTCTCTCTCTCTCTCTCTCTCTCTCTCTCTCTCTCTCTCTCTCTATATATATATATATATATATATATATATATATATATATATATATATATATATATATATATATATATATATATATATATATATATATATATATATATATATATATATATATATATATATATATATATATATATATATATATATATATATATTATATATGTACACACACACACACACACACACACACACACACTATATATATATATATATATATATATATATATATATATATATATATATATATATATATATATATATATACATGTATATATTGTCAGTTGTTGACATTTAATTAGGTAATAATTTATGAGTCTGGATGAATTTTTGAATGTAAATTACTTAAGTGTTATTTTTGTTTTGTTAGCTTGTTTGCTCCTCTCCGGTGGTTCGCTCTTTTTATAATTTTACTAATGCCAGTTGTCTTTTTCATATATGGTGCTGAGTGGGTGTGAGGCCTTCCCCAGTACATTCCATTTCCCCCCACTCCCCCACAGTCTTATATTTATCCTACAAAAGTAGGAGTTAGTTACGTTCTGGCCCTCTGCCTGGGCATTTGGTTGGCTTTTGGACTGCTGCTTGACTTGTTTCCTGTTTTGAGGATCTGTACACCCATCAATATATTGTGGATCCTTTACCCTCTGCAGCTTAAGAGTTCATCTCCGGATAATTCTACCATACCCTTGGTCCAGTTACCAAAGCCAAGGGGACCTCACTGTCCTACGGTAGGGTATTTATAACCCTTTTATATAATATAGACGTCTTCTTGTTGAGATCACGGCACTTTAATCCTGTTTTGGGCCCTAACACCCTGACTGCCTTGATTTATCCTCCAGACGTGGAGAGTGACGGTCTTTCAAGAGGAGCCACAGAAAACTATAAATAAAAGTTGTTAGGGATATTAGATTGTATTCGTTAGGATATTCTCTCTTTTGCTTTTCTCTTCCTGTCTGGGCCCCCTCCTTTTTGTGTTTGAATGAGTTATTTTTCTATCGTTAATTGGGTAAGTGGTTGTTGATATTAAGTATAATTGATATTCATATTATTTTTGTATCTGAAGAGGTTCAGGTATTATTTCTGACTTATATTGATGTATTAAAATTAAGGATTTTTCTTGGTATTTTCTTTGCCCCTTGAATTGATTTTTGCACACGTCTAAGAGGTTGAGATACTATTCCACCAATTGTGGATTTAGCATTGTGTTGGTGAATACTCGTTGATGTATTATATTTGGATATAGTGTAGTGGTTAATCAAGCCATCACAAGTGGCGACCGTGACAGGATTCGAACCTGCAATCTTCGGATTTTGACAGGATTTTTCCGTTCCTGTGTATTCACTGGTGTGTGCAAAATTGATTCTTGGGGTTTAGTTTTTTTAGGCAGCATATTTTCACCTCCTCGCATTTTTTGTGTATTACTTTTTGTGAATAGGTGTTCATTATGTCGGTTGTTGATGTATTAGAACTCCTTAGTGGAGAGGGGTGGCAAGAGAGGCTTGCAGAGTTGAATAGGGATGACTTGATAATTGTAGCACAGCATTTTGAATTGGAATATGAGGTGTCAATAAGAAAGGGTGTATGGTTATTGCAAATTTATGAATATATAAAAACTGTAAAGGCTGGTGGGGAACAAGAAGTGAAATCTGAAAAACGTGGTGTGGTATCTGTAGAAATTTTGGATAGGCAAATTGCTTTGAGGAAGGTGGATTTGGAAATAGAAAAGTTTAAGGCAGAGGAAAGGGAAAGGAGAGGCAGCATGAGATTGCCATGAGAGGTGCAGGTCCTTCTTCCTCCCACTTCTCCAAATAGGTCTGTAACGCCTGCTATTAATTTAGCACAGGCTCTCAAATTTGTACCTCAATTTGAGGAAAATAATGTGGCTGAATTTTTTTTATCTTTTGAAAGAATAGCAGCAAGGTTGGAGTGGCCCCAAGAATATTGGACCACTCTTATTCAAAGTAAATTGGTGGGAAGGGCCCAAAAGGTCTATGTAACTTTAGAGTAGGATCTTTCATCAGATTATGAGAGTGTGAAGGCCATTGTCTTAAAGGCGTATGAACTGGTCCCTGAAGCCTATAGGCAACGCTTCAGGAACTTACAAAAATGTAGGGAGCAAACGTTTGTAGAATTTGCAAGGTCTAAAGAACAATATGCTAGTGATTGGCTTGAGTCCAAAGAGGTGGTTGATTTTGATAAATTAAAGTAATTGATGTGGGTGGAAGAGTTTAAGAGGTGTGTACCGGATAAACTGAAGGTCCACCTTGAAGAGTTAAAACTCGATACCATTCAGGAAGTAGCCATCGCTAGTGATGAGTATTATCTATCTCATAAACATGAGTTAGAAGGTGTAACAATAAATGTCAAGTCTAGTTGGGTTAGAACAGGCAGGAATAATAATTGTAACAATAATAACATTGGTAAGAGGTTTAATAGAGGCAATTATGGAAGTAACCATCAGGGTAACCATCAGGGTAATAACTATCAGAGTAATACTAATAACAATAATAATAATTTTTTCCTAACAGAGGTTATAGGAAACCTTATGGATATAATCCAGAAAAGTTGAAGGCACTAACGTGTTTCTTTTGCAATAAGAAGGGCACGTAAAAAGTATGTGTCATGCATTTAGAAAATCACAAAGGGTTGATGGTAGGCCAGTAATGAGTGTGGAAAAGAGAGAGAACACCCGTCCCCGCAAGGACCACTGACCAATGACTACGTGGCTGCTTTGATAAGTATTTGTCTGTCGGTAGTGTCTCGTTCGTAAATTCGTCCGAGAGAAGGCAAGTACGGATTTTGCGTGATACTGGAGCAGCTCAGTCTTTGGTTCTTCGGGAGGCATTGCCGGGTAATTGGGTTTCTAAAAATAATGAATTTATGTTGCTGTCTGGTTTCCCTGATACGGTAAAGTCTTACCCTATTGAAAATTTTAACTTGATCTGTCCTTCCTTTTCAGGAAATTTTAAATTGGCCATCGTTGATAAGTTTCCTGTTAAGGATGTTGATATTGTCATAGGAAATGACGTTGCACTTAAGAATAATACCTGTCCAATATTGGTAAATCCCGATCATGAAGTAGTGGTAGTTACTCGATCTAGTGCTAGAATTGTTGACGCTGCAGAGTCAACAATTGATGTTGATTTAAGTAGTTTAGATCGTAGCGGTAGCGTAGTTGTAGGAGATATTGATATTATGAAGAATAAACCTAACTGGACTGTTGAAGAGCTTATTAAGGCTCAGAAAAAGGATTTTCAGGATATCTCTATAGAGTCGGGTGAGGTGCCTGATCTGACTACTCCTAAGTTTAAGATTATTAAGAATATTTTGTATAGGTTGAGTAGACCTATGGAGGCTAATAATGCTGATCACGAAATTTTGAAACAAATAATGGTTCCTTATGTTTACAAGAATGAGTTGATTGCATTGGCGCACGAGAGTGGTTTGGCTGGTCATTTTGGTATTCATAAAACTTCAGTCAAGTTACTTATGAATTATTATTGGCCCAAGTTGAAGGCAGATGTGAAGAAGTTTGTCAATAGTTGCGACGTCTGTCAAAGGTCGGTAAGCCCAATCAGCCTATTCAAAAGCGCCTTTATGTCCTATTCAGTGGTTTCTGAACCTTTCAAGGAGGTGATTATTGATGTTGTGGGACCTTTACCAAGAACTCGTAGTGGAAATGAATATATTTTTACTATCATGGATAAGATGTCTCGGTATCCTGAGGCGATTCCGCTGCGTACTATAAAAAGTGCTAAAATTGTAGATGTACTAATAGAATTTTTCACCAGGTTTGGAATGCCTAAAATAATTCAATCGGATTGTGGCTCTAATTTTGTTAGTAGGTATTTCAAAGACAAAATGGCAGAGTTGAATATAAAACATGTAACCTCTTCTCCATATCATCCGGAAAGTCAGGGAGCTCTGGAGAGGTTCCATCAAACCCTCAAGTCTATGATAAAGAAATATTGTTTGGTTAATGGTTCCGAATGTGATAAGGAACTACCTTACTTATTATTTGCATTTCGGTCAGTGCCGAGTCAATCTTTAGGATTTTCACCTTTCATCCTTATTTTTGGTCATTGTGTGCGTGGTCCATTGGATGTGGTTCGTGAATCTTGGGAGGACGCCCTGATATAAATTTATTAGATTATGTTAGTAATTTGGGTAATAAATTAATGAAGGCTTGGAAGTTTGTTGGTGAAAATTTATTGTGTAGCCAAAAGAAAATGAAATACTTTTTTGAAAGAAAGACTAAGGAACGTAATTTTGTAGTGGGTGATAATGTTTTGGTATTGCTTCCCATTCCAGGAAACCCTTTAAAAGCTTCATTTTCAGGACCGTGGAAAATTTTAAAGAAATTAAGTGAGTAAATTATTTAGTAGAGACCCTGAGAGAAGGAAACCTTTTCAGCTTTGCCATATAAATATGTTGAAGGCATATAATGAACGGGAGAAGGTTATTCCGTGGCCTCTATCGGGGATGTTGTTGTGTCTGATAATAACTTTTTCTTTTTCAGATAGTGAAAATATTGATGAAAATTGTTTTGATGGAAGTGAATGTCTATCGGATAATAAGGGTTCTTTGAAAAATTTTGCTAATATGGTTTCTCATTTAAGTAATGGAGAACAAAGGTCTTTAAAGAAATTGTTATTTAATTATAAGGAATTATTTTCGGATGTACCGGGAAGGACTTCGGTCCATGAACATGACGTTGACGTAGGTAACGCCACGCCCGTGAAACAATCTCCTTACAGGTTGAATCCTTTCAAGAATGAGGTTGTAGCGAAGGAAGTTGATTATATGTTAAAACATGACCTGATTGAACCCAGCCAAAGTCCGTGGTCATCACCCGTTGTATTGGTAAAGAAATCTGATGGAGATTTCAGGTTATGCTATGATTATCGTAAGTTGAATGAGTTGTCTAAGTCTGACTGTTATCCATTACCTCGAATTGAGGATTGTATTGATCGTATGGGTAAGGCTAAATACATAAGTAAATTCGACTTGCTGAAAGGTTATTGGCAGGTTCCTCTTTCGAAGCGGGCAAGGGCCTTGTCTGCTTTCGTAACACCACAAGGACTGTTTCAATGTAAAGTTATGCCGTTTGGTATGAAGAACGCGGCTGCTACCTTTCAGAGGTTAATGAATACGTTGGTCTATGGTTTGGAAGGGTGTGTTGTTTATATTGATGATATTGTTATTTATAGTGATGACTGGGAAACGCATTTAAAACGTATTAGGTCACTGTTCGAGGTTTTGAAAAAGGCTGGTTTAGTAATTAATTTAAAGAAAGTGAGTTCGCAAAGGCGAAGGTGGTATATTTGGGTCATGAAGTCGGTGGTGGTAAAGTTGCTCCCAAGCAAGCAAACATTGAATGTATTGAGAAAATGGTAATTCCTAAGTGTAGGAGGGATGTCAGAAAATTCCTTGGTTTAGTAGGTTATTACAGAAGGTTTGTTAGGAATTTTTCTGACATTGCCGATCCTTTGACTAATCTCCTAAGAAAGGGTGTAACTTTCGTCTGGACTGAGAAACGCAAAGGGCATTCGATAATTTGAAGAGAGTTTTACTTAATTTCCCTGTCCTGAGGGCTCCTGATTTCGACCTTCCGTTTTCTCTTGCTACGGACGCAAGTGACGTTGGTGTAGGAGCGGTGTTGTTGCAGAATGACGAACAAGGAGTCTCATCCTATCGCATTCTTTTCAAAAAAGTTGTCCTCCTCCCAACGTAGGTATTCTACTGTGGAGAAAGAGACCCTTGCTGTAATATTGGCCATTAATCATTTTCAGGTTTATCTCTCCTCCACAGATACACCTATTAAGATCCTGACGGATCACAATCCCCTGACCTTCATCAGTAGATACAAGAATAAAAATCAAAGATTGATGCGATGGAGTCTCATGTTGCAAGAATGGAATTTGGAATTTTCACGTTCCAGGAAAAGATAATGTTGTTGCCGATTTTCTCTCGCAGCGTTGAATAGTGGTTTGTGGCAGAGAGCTATGCAGCTATTAAAGGTATAGTATCTGTATCGTTCTAATTACGGTATGTGTGCTGTTGAAGTGAGCAAGTAGAGATAAAATATATATGTAAGACTTGTTTATTAATGATCATAATTTTCTTTACAGGGCATGTGTCGATGTTTTATATGTACTGTATGGATTACTTGTTATAAAAAGTTGAGGGTGGCAAATGGTAACAGTTATTGGTTGACTAAAAAGGTTTCCAAGTTTTAAGGTGTCGGGTACGATTAGGTTTATACTACTAAGTTAAGGAAAAAGATAGGCTCTAACCCGTTATTCTATAATTTCAGGCTAATAATTACGCTTCATTGATTTTGGTGTGTTTATTTGTGCAGGGAGTCTTCTTGCGGTCTTCTCTGTATCATTCAATGAGGGTGTATGTATTGGACACTATGGTGACAGTGTAGTGGTCACTGAGATAAAGACAGTGGTTTTTGGCCAGACATTCGTTAACAGTGAATGAAATGTATCACTGATATTGGACAGTGTTTTTTTTTTTTTTGTGGAAAAGGTTATGGCCTATGAACGATATATATCGGAACCCGGTTGTTAGAGCAATGTCTAGCTCCTAAGTTTTGTGTGAGAACAAGGCGAAGTTCTTAGTTTTTTGTGTAATGGAGCTTCTGGCTTTGGGAAATTTCTCTGTATATGTACTAGTATTAAGATTATGATTTTCTAAGTACTTATAAAGTTGCTATCCTTGTGAGCTGCTATCCTTGATTCTTGCCACCCCCTAGCCCGTGTTCTAAGTGTTATAAGTATTATTGGTGGAGAAAAATTTTCTCTTGTTGATTTGTATATCTTGTCTTACAGTTAATTGACAATTATTGATTCATTGTGATTTATACATAATTTTTTCTTGTTTTGAATTTTAGATTATGTATTAACGTAAAAAAAAAAAAAATTTTAATTTTTTTTTTTCTTTGGGAGAGGAGGTGTCAGTTGTTGCCATTTAATTAGGTAATAATTTATGAGTCTCGATAAATTTTTGAATGCAAATTACTTAAGTGTTATTTTTGTTTTGTTAGCTTGTTTGCTCCTCTCCGGTGGTTCGCTCTTTTTATAATTTTACTAATGCCAGTTGTCTTTTTCATATATGGTGCTGAGTGGGTGTGAGGCCTTCCCCAGTACATTCCATTCCCCCCACCCCCCACAGCCCTGGGTGGACGAGGGGTCTTATATTTATCCTGCAAAAGTAGGAGTTAGTTACGTTCTGGCCCTCTGCCTGGGCATTTGGTTGGCTTTTGGACTGCTGCTTGACTTGTTTCCTGTTTTGAGGATCTGTACACCCATCAATATATTGTGGATCCTTTACCCTCTGCAGCTTAAGAGTTCATCTTCGGATAATTCTACCATACCCTTGGTCCAGTTACCAAAGCCAAGGGGACCTCACTGTCCTACGGTAGGGTATTTATAACCCTTTTATATAATATAGACATCTTCTTGTTGAGATCACGGCACTTTAATCCAGTTTTGGGCCCTAACACCCTGACTGCTTTGATTTATCCTCCAGACGTGGAGAGTGACGGTCTTTCAAGAGGAGCCACAGAAAACTATAAATAAAAGTTGTTAGGGATATTAGATTGTATTCATTAGGATATTCTCTCTTTTGCTTTTCTCTTCCTGTCTGGGCCCCTCCTTTTTTGTTTGAATGAGTTATTTTTCTATCGTTAATTGGGTAAGTGGTTGTTGATATTAAGTATAATTGATATTCATATTATTTTTGTATCTGAAGAGGTTCAGGTATTATTTCTGACTTATATTGATGTATTAAAATTAAGGATTTTTTCTTGGTATTTTCTTTGCCCCTTGAATTGATTTTTGCACACGGCTAAGAGGTTGAGATACTATTCCACCAATTGTGGATTTAGTATTGTGTTGGTGAATACTCGTTGATGTATTATATTTGGATATAGTGTGGTGGTTAATCATGCCATCACAATAATATATATATATATATATATATATATATATATATATATATATATATATATATATATATATATATATATATATATATATATATGAAATCCCTGATTTTACATTCCTTTCCAAAACTAGTATGCTGAATAAAATCTAGGCATCCTGACTGATCGAGAAAAATTCAAACACTTTTTCAATATTTTTCATATAAGAAATTCTTACTAGGTTTATGAGCAAAGTCTTCCTGCACATATATTCAATTCGAATGAAAAACATTTTTCTGATTCATTCTCATATATTTACGCTTGGTTTTGAACTTAACCTTTCACTATTTTATATCTACCCATTCAAACCATGCTAAGTTACTTTACTATTGGAGCTAAATCACTAAGTTTCATAAACATACTCATGTCAATATTTGGATGGAAACATCCTTTGACAGCATTGATTCAAAGGAATGTCAACTAATTAACTGATTAACAAATGCAACAAATCTTTCCTTATAATATATTAATCTCCAGTTTTTTACATGACTTAGAACGGAGTATTGACAGTTATCCTATTATAAAAACCATTATTATCAATATTTACTGCCTCATCCTCCCGGTTTCTATTTGCCCCTTGGTTTTTCATTTAATCATTTTCAGCTCCCCCCTCCTCTTCCAAATTCATCGCTTGTTTCAGCAGACTGAAATCAATATTGTGTTATCTCCAAACATCAGGCAGTGCATCCTAAATTCATAATCCATTTTCTTTTTACACTTTCTCCGCCAAACTGCTGCACCTCACTTGCCATCCCATCAAAATCTGGTGCCATTCCTTGCTTCATCGCTTTAAGAGATAGACTTCTGCTCAATTATAGCTCACACAAACGTTCTTAGTAGCACTCTAAACCCTTACTATATACAAGAGTAGCACCCTTTCACTCTAGTATTATTCCTTTCTGCCGCCACTCTGTTCTCCATAATCAAAATGCCCGACCCACTGACACATGAATGCAATCAATAATTGAAGAAGCATTACTTCATAATTGTTTATTTTTGTGGGTGGTTATCAAAACTTTTTATTTTTTCCATATAATAACTGTCTCTAAATCTTATCATATCCGAGGCTATATCTATACTTATATCTTTTCCATCTTCTAAACTCTTAGCTAATTTCTTTATTCCTTCCTCCAATCTTCCAATAATAAGAAGTCTCTTCGCTGTTCCTGTAATCTTATCATTGATTGTTTTTATTCTCTTCTTGAGCTCCTCCCACCTCAGAGATGTTTTAACTGACCAGTTTTTCATGATACAAGCTGACTTGATCCTATATATTTACATATCCCTAATTTCAGTTTTCTCTCCATCAAAAAGTATTGTACATTTTTCCTGTGCTTTGAGCAGATCAAGCCCTGATATATTTCCAGCAACTTATCTTCTGACAGTTAGACTATTACCTTTCTATTTCATTTATTCTTAATTGTGGAATTTATTAAACTCTTTTCCGGGTTTTTTTCTAGAATATATTTTCAAATAATCCTTATTGAAAAACCGTGTAGTTATAACAATTCAGCCTCTTTCCACATATATAACCTGCCCTTTTGAACTGCCATTTGGATAAAGGTAATAATGACTTTAAACTTAGTTTATACAGAAAACACACCTATATTTCCGCCCACGCGCATTTTCATTCTAGCAACATCAATAAAGCAAAAGGAAATCAGTGTTTCTTTTCATTTGCTGATTTTGGTTTTTTACCATTTTCATTTTTAGCAGCAGGGAAAAATAGGACTGAGGGAAAAGAGGTACAATATATATATATGCACACACACACACACATATATATATCAGCAATAAGTCACCAAACTGCACGTGACAAATATATACGTAGACGACCACATGAAAGGTGAAAATTAAAGACCAGGTACCAAGCGCTTTCGTGTATTGCGTACACTTCTTCGGGGTACAAAGTAAAATAAATAAAGATAGACATAAACAAGAAAACTTCACAAAACAAAGATCAAAGCCACTAACAAGCTAAACATCATTACTGAATGCAATCACTAGTTTGAAGTCAAATTGTCACATACCAAACAAAAATACTTAAAAATACTTAAGAACTGAAACTACAGTTAGAACAGGCTATTGCTAAAAGGTAACATTGTACTTCCCTACAATTTTATGAACAAGGTAACTATCTAATTTAAAAAGACCCGAACTAATATTCATAAGTTGATTGTTAAAATGCTTAATAAAGGCAGATTCAATTATATTTCTCTTAACAATGTGGTTACAAAAAATTATCTCAGATGAATTTTTCCAGTCCATACAATGGTTAAAATCATTCATATGTACAAATAAAGCACTTGTCAATTGGCCTGTTCGAACTGCGTAACGATGCTGTTTTAGACGATAATCTAGTTCTTTACCAGTTTGACCCAAGGTATTTATTACTACATCCAGCACAAGGAATCGTGTAAATACAGCCATTAATTTGTTTTGGGAGTTACGAACAATGATATTCTGAAGTGTCCCTGAATTCTTGTAAACAACAGTTATCTTGAAAATTTTCAGTAATTTTTTAATGAAACAAAGATTTACGTTATATGGAAGTGTCAAAATATTTTCTCTCACCAAAGGCTCCCTATTGTTATTGGAATAAAAAATGTTTCTAGCTTTCTGTAAAGATTTGTCGATTAAAAACTTTGGGTATTTTAACATAATTCCCACGTCGTAAATTTTAAAATTCGAGTCTAAGAATTCCGGGCTGCATATCCTTAATGCCCTTAAAACATGCTACAAAAAACTAAGAGTTTTACATTAACGTGGTGATCTGAATAATAGTGGACATAAGAACAGACGTTGGTAGGTTTCCTGTAAACATCAAACACAAAAGTTCTATCCCTTCTATGAACCAAAACATCTAAAAACGGTAATGAACAATTATTTTCCTCTTCAACGGTGAATTTAATAGAAGGTACCAAATGATTTACCTTGTCCAAAAAACTGTTCAAATTTTCGCACATGGGCCAAACACAGAATATGTCATCAACGTATCGAAACCAAAGAATCCCCTTAGGCAAAATAGCAGGCAATATTTTTACTTCAAAAAACTCCATATATAGGTTGCTAAGAACTGGGGAAAGGGGATTTCCCATAGCCATCCCAAACTTTTGAAGGTAATAATTTCCGTATTTTTTGTTTGGTATGTGACAATTTGACTTCAAACTAGTGATTGCATTCAGTAATGATGTTTAGCTTGTTAGTGGCTTTGATCTTTGTTTTGTGAAGTTTTCTTGTTTATGTCTATCTTTATTTATTTTACTTTGTACCCCGAAGAAGTGTACGCAATACACGAAAGCGCTTGGTACCTGGTCTTTAATTTCCACCTTTCATGTGGTCGTCTACACACACACACACACACACACACACACACACACACACACACACACACACACACACACACACACATATATATATATATATATATATATATATATATATATATATATATATATATATATATATATATATATATATATATATATATATATATATTATACGTAAAATTCAAAGTAAGGCAAATCCGTGGCTATTTTCCTTGGTTGTCAGACGCTTTCCTTAACGGAATAATTGATGATAGAGAGTCTTCATGATCAACCATTTCGGTAATATAAATACACATTTCAGCCAAGCTTGCTAGTGTTATCTGAGCTTGTTTTTGGGAAATGTAGGACTGCTGGGATGGTCACCAGAGATTTAGTAGTGCTATTCACAATTCAGTTTTGCAGAGCATTAATCAGCGTGACAATTTGGAAAGTCATTCATCTCCTGAAATAGCCGCTATTATTCTCTTCTATTTTTTCTCATGTCGGCCATTGTTTTTCAGGGATGTAACAAAAATTAAACGATCTAATCAAAGATAATTGTAAATTTACACACACCTACACACACCCACAAGCACATACACATACGCACGCACGCACACACATATATACTATATATATATATATATATATATATATATATATATATATATATATATATATATATATATATATATATATATGTAATATGAATGTTGATTAAGAAAGGACTCAGTAGAGAAATTCTAGATCTTAATCAGCTACATATTTTTACATTTAATCAGAGGAGTGAATTACACTGAGCCATTCAGTTTGGCTCTAGGTACTTATTGTGCTAACTGACAGAA
The DNA here is from genome assembly GCF_040412425.1 of Macrobrachium rosenbergii. Taxonomy (NCBI): domain Eukaryota; kingdom Metazoa; phylum Arthropoda; class Malacostraca; order Decapoda; family Palaemonidae; genus Macrobrachium; species Macrobrachium rosenbergii. Next base: position 44,551,528 of record NC_089784.1, read on the forward strand.
AACTTAAATAAATGGGGTGCTCAACAATTATGCAATCATTACTTAAATCGATTAATTGACACAAGAATTCAATAACTGGTGTGCCAAACGATGAGGCAATCACTAAGTAAATTGCTTGAGGGTTTGATTGGTGCCTGAGGACATGGTGGAGCAATATTATGCACCACTGATACGAAATAAATCTTTCTAGCCTGGTAATACAGCTTTTGCTATTTATCTATCTATCTATCTATCTATACGCAAGAAAATACATTTACAACTATAACTATAAGCTTCTTTTCATTATAATTCGAGAAATGACTAAATTTTAATTCCTACTGGTATGAATAAAACCCGTACGGAAATAAATGCCTGTCAATCTTTGTTCATCTTCACGTAAAGATTAGAAAGTAGCCGCTAAGTGAAAATAAAGAAAATCTCCCCTTAAGAAGTTTCATTTTAGGTTGAAAGTTTTCATGAAAGGAGAGCTAGCAACGATGGCAATATATTTCAGGGAGCACGTAATAATAATAATAATAATAATAATAATAATAATAATAATAATAATAATAATAATAATAATAATAATAATAATAATGTAAGCCTTATAGTTACTAAAGAAAACGACACAAGAATCGGAATACCCACCAAAATAGGTAAAAGAAAACCAGTTAATGCTATTATTCTCAAGGTATATATTAGAGCCAAACAGCAGATCAAGAATCAGTAAAGCAATAGCCAAATTTTATCTCTCTCTGAACGAAAAAAAAAAACCTAATATCCTAAGATTACAATAATTGTATGAGATGTTCTGCCAAATAATAAAAAAAATTATTATGGAGATGCTAAGAGTAAATCTAATATGTAAATTAGTTATATACTTTCTTGAAATAGAATATTTAAAAAGAGCTCTCTTGGATTTACTTTCCTGAGAAAAATAATGGCATTTGAATGCAATTCTCCGATTTATGTATAAGAGTTTCAAGTTAAAAGCCTATATTATTCACCAAAGTTTTCAAGGATTCAGTCAATAACAGCAGGAAGCTACTGATTCTTTACGAAAGTGGCAACACTTGGTAAAACCCTTATAAGTATTATTCATGCTGAAAGTGTCTTCATTTGACGACGGATCACGTAGACAAGATGATGTTTTTGAAAGAGCTACTTAGAAGTTTCTCGTTACTTTGTCCGTTACCAGGGCTTATGCTGGATGGGTCAAATGTGATCAACATGCATTACTGTAATTTATTACCCTGAAAAAATTAATTTTTTTGAAAAAAATATATGTGCGTTTTAATGCGCTGAAATACAAGAATGGGAAATATAAAATGAACAAGAAAATATTATGAAAAACAATCGTAATTGAATAATAACACCTAACCGCCACTGAGAAGGGAGAAACAATATTCCGAAACAGCAAAACTTCATTATCTCTCTGAAGAAAAACCTCAATAATTAAGACCATTTGGTAAACAGTAAAACTTTAGTAGCCCTAAGCAAATATAATCATAGTCTCATAAACATGTTAATCTGTTTTACTTCATGTATAATTCATCTCGTCCTGCCTTCACTCTCAGACCACAAAAGGCAAAATAAAAACCAATAAATAATTGACCTTAACTTAGCTATGTGAACATTTGTACGAATGCATTTAAAAGTCATATATTCGCCACATATTTCTGAATGTGTCCAGTCCCTCAGCATGTTAAGAACACTGGAATACAGAGAAAGCCCCTTCTATGGATTCCCTGTATAAAAGGTACACTAATTAAGTAAATAATTTATAGTGCTTAACAGAATATCTTTAAGAAAGATTCTTGTCTCTAGCATGATGCTGTGATCGTTAAAATCGAGCCCTCAGTTCTCGATGTTGGAGAGAGAGATGTGAGATTAATGTTTGACTTTATATTTGATGCAGCGATACATCCACATTCACTTATGTTAACATAGCAGTTAAGTGTTTTCTTATATATAAACGTGTTTATTTACATATGACACGTTAGATTACCTAAGGAAGAAGAGTAAACAAAAATTGAGAAAAATATGCTGGCTTAACCATCATAAGAAAATGCCAAAATTAAAATGATCTTAACTCTAACACGCGACATATGACATTCCACGACCCAGTCTTCCACTACTGACGAGCATTTCAGTCCATGTAACAAATCGTACCAGGATGTCTTTAGCCTCATGGGTACAGCTCTTCTCGCACAGATCATATAATATCTGGCTTGCAGGGATGTGTGCTTAGGTTATTGGGGGGAGGAGTGTATTTAGGCTTAGTGGGTATCTGTTTAGGTTTAGCAGGATGTGTGCTTAGGTTATTGGGGGGAGTGTATTTAGGCTTAGTGGGGATGTGCTTAGGTATATGAGGGGTGAGCTTAGGTTTAGCAGGGGGTGTGTTTAGGCTTAGTGGGGGTGTGTGTTTAGGTTCAGTGGGTATATGTTTAGCTTTAGCAGGGGTTTGTTTAGGTTTAGTGGGGGTGCTTAGGTCTAGTGGGGATGTGTTTAGGTTTAGCAGGAGTGTGTTTCGTTTTAATGGGGGATGTGTTTAGTGTTAGTCGGGATGTGCTTAGGTTTAACAGGGGGTATGTTTAGGCTTCAGTATGGGGTGTGTATAGGCTTAGTGGATGTGTGCTTAGGTTGAGTGCTATTGTGTTTAGGTTTAGCAAGGGTGAGTTTAAGTTAGTAGGGGTGTGTTAAGGTTTTGTAGGGATGTGTTTAGGGTTAATGGAGGTGTGTTTAGCTTTAGGGGAATGTGTAGAAGTCTCAACTCTCCTGGAAGTTCATTATCCTTGTTTCTCTTCTGGAACTCCGATATCCTTGCCTTACATGCTAACAGTTTTTCAAGCAAGTTTACTTCGGTTCTCCACGACACTGGAAGGGCAGTTCAGTGCTAAACCCTAACAGCACTACTCCTTTTCTTCACGCAGCTACAATACTTCTAAAACCCTCTGGCAGCTCCTTGTACTGTGATATCCATAGGAAGGTCTTCGTCTTCTGGAGTTATTTCGTCTCTGCCCTCTGCTACTGCTGAAGGAAGTACTCTGGTTACCTGCTGCTTCGTGTGTGAATTATCCTATCATCAGATTGGGTTGTACATTTACCGATTTTGTTCACTGCAAGTAACCTCTTGGATTTTGGAACACTCATGCTGGTCTGTGAATGATTCTTTTATTTTGGAAACTGTTTAAAAGGTTTTAATTATTCAATAGTACTGTTTAACAATTGACGTGTTTTAGTTTCTCCTTTTAGTTTGAGTGAGATTGTTTTGCTTTATGGTCTCTTTTGATTTATTTTGCCGGAGATCAGTTAGTCATATTTTATTAGTGATTGCCTATCACTACAGATGTGTTTAGGTTTAGCAGTAAGTGTTTTTAGGTTTAGTGTGGAGTGTGTTTTGGTTTATTGGGGATGTGTTTAGGTTTAGCAAGGGGTGTGTTTAGATTTAGCAGGGGGATGTGTTTAGGTTTAGTAGGTTTTTTTTTAGGTTTAGCAGGGAGTGTGTTTAGGTTTAGTGGGGGTGTGTTAAGGTTTAGTGGGAATGGGTTTAGGTTTAGCAGGGCGTGTGTTTAGGTTTAGGTTTTTTAGCTTTAGTGGGTGTGTTTGTTAAGGCTTAGTGGGAATGTATTTAGGTTTAGTGGGTGGTTGTTTAGGTTTAGCGGGGTGTGTGTAGGTTTAGCAGGGGGTGTGTTTAGGTTTAGTGGGTGTGTGTGTGTTTAGTTTTAGTGGGGATGTGTTTAGGTTCAGCATGGGGAGTGTTTATTTTTAGCAGGGGGTGTGTTTATGTTTAGCAGGAGATGTGTTTAGGTTTAGAAGGGTGTGTGATTAGGTTTAGTTGTGGTATGCTTAGGTTTAGTGGGGGTATGTTTAGATTTAGCAGGGTGTGTTTAGATTTAGCAGGGGTGTATGTCTAGGTTTTGTTTGTATGTGTTCAGATTTAGCAGTGGATGTGTTTAGGTTTAGTAGGGGTTTGTTTAAGTTTAGTTGGGGGGGTGTTTAGGTTTACAGGTGGTGTGTTTAGGTTTAGCAGGAGGTATGTTTAGGTTTTGTAGGAGGTGTGTTTAGGTTTATCAAGGGTGTGTTTAGCTTTAGTAGAGATGTGTTCAGGTTTAGCAGGGGTGAGTTTAGGTTTAGTGAGGGTGTATGTTTAGGTCTAGCAGGGGGTGTGTTTAGGTTTAGTGGGGTGTGTTTACATTTAGTGTGGGCGTGCTTAGGTTTAATGGGGGTATTTCAGTTAAGTGGTGTGTGTGTTCATGTTTAGTGGGAGTTAAACGGAACAGTCACCACAGTAATATCCCAGTAAAATGAACGGTCACCACAGTAATTCCTGGATGAAAGGGACAGACAGCACAGCAATATCTGGATAAAGGGGACAGTCACCACAGTAATGACTGGATAAAATGGACAGTCACCACAGTGATACCTGGATAAATGGGAGAGTCACCACAGTATTGACTGGATAAAATGGACAGTCAACACAGTATTACCTGGATAAAAAGAACTGGCAGCACAGTAATACCTGGATAAATGGGACAGTCACCACAGTATTACCTGGATAAAAAGAACAGGCAGCACAGTAATACCTGGATAAATGGGACAGTCACCACAGAAATGTATAGATAAAAGGGACAGTCAGTACAGGAATACCTGGACAAAGGGGACAGTCAGGACAGTAAGAGCTAGATAAATGGGACAGTCAGCACAGTAATACCTGGTTAAATGGGCAGTCACCACAGTAATACCTTGATAAAAGGGACAGTCAGTACAGCAGTACCTGGATAAATGGGACAGACACTACATCAATACCTGTATAAATGGAACAGTCACTGCAGCAATACCTGGGTAAATGGGGCATTCACCACAGCAAAGTAATATTTGGATAAAAGGGACTGTTAGTATAATAATTCCTGGATACAAGAGACAGTCACTACAGTAATACCTGGATAAATGGGACAACCAGTACAGTAATTCCTGGATAAAAGGGACAATCAGTACAGTAATTCCTGGATAAAAGAGACAATCAGTGCATGGAGGTGCAAGAAAGTTTTTCTGAGACCTTCAGAGTTTTCCCAGGCAGCGCTGGTTTGGTCAGCTAGCATATATATCTATTCACAAACCTTAAGCTAAAATGTTGTTTAACACCACATTCTCACAATTGGAATAAACACCGAAAGGGAATTTGAGCGATAAGCGGATGGTTGGGGAACAACGACTCTTTAGTGACGCTACAACTCGGTGACTGGTGTATAAAACTTCCCGCGTATAAAACTTTTTGTAGCAGTCGTCTCATAATATATCTCCTATTCTGATGATGTCCAGGGTTCAAAGTTTCTTCTGTTGCTCACAAGTTCTTCAAATGAAATACTATTTTCCATGTTCTAGATTTTACCAGAGAAGAAGGATCAATCCTCCATTTCCAATAAATTTTGGTTTTCGTTGATCTTGAAGTAACTTGTTATCCCGGCATTCGTGAGAAAACCGTATGTATTCTTTGGTTGTTTGAGCTTGCAATGGGGAGTCTGCATGTTCTGTGATGACATATTCATAGACGAAAAAGAATGTACAAAAAAAAAAAAAAGACTTCAAATGGCGGGTAGCATCTATCAAATTACGTGAATAACTTCTATGAACATATGAAGCTTGAATGCAAAATATCCGGCGAAAACAATCGTGTGGTTTGAGCGGTTTATTGAATATGTTCAAGAGAATGGTACATAATAGAAGGAATTTTTATGATATAATATGTATGGTATTATCAAAGCACAGAACGTATAATGATATAAACAATTAAAAAGGTCCTTGCAATATGAGAGGAATAGGAGAGGTTTTTTCGACAGTGATTTGACTTTTCGTATACCAGTTTTTCGAAAGACATTTGACCTGGATTATATCTTGCTAGAAGATAAGTATATCGTTTTACTTTTATTTGTACCAATATGAAAATACTACTCAAAAACTTCAAATACTACATTCTAGTTATAAAAGAAATGTATAATGTTTAACTATTCCCTAGCAGATATTTTTACTCTTTACAAAACTTTCTTCTAATACGTGGTTAGGATAAACCAGAATAGCTCATTTATGTAGCATTTCCCCAGTTGATTGTATGATTGCTAGCTTTAACATAAACAAAAACAGCTCTTGTACACCTATTCATGCCTTGTATATTTTTTATGTCCTTCAATTCTCTTCTCTAAATCCACATATTACACCGTTCATCCTTACCTTGCCTGCACTTTTGCTTCATGGTTATTCAAGTTCTGTTTTAGTGCCAGCTATCCAGTGCTTTCTAGGTCTCTCCTATTTCCTACCAACACTTTACAGTTACAAAAACCATTTGCCATGCTACCTTCCTCTCTTCCATTCCGTACGCATAACCAAACCACCACAAAACAGTGATTCCTCCGTTCAACTGAGATAATCATTTGACTGCTTATTCTCACCCTATAAATATTTCTTGCTCAGTTTTTTTCTAATATTTGAGTTTTCCATGCACGCTTCGGTTCTGTAAAGGAAACTTGTCTAATCGCTCCCTTTATGTTTTCTATTTTTAGCTTATGGAGAGACTCCTTTTCTCTCTCCTGCAAATCAAATGTATGTTTCTCTTCCTCTCACAACCTCCCGGCATCTGTGAAACCAACTCTCTCTTTTCTGGAACGTTTTGAATATAGCAATTCAACTGGAATAAAAATAGTCACTTGAGTAAATAAAATGCGTGACAGCAGCAAAATTTTGAGATGAACTCTAAGACATTTGATTTTGGTAAAATTATTTTTAACAAACTTTCATTGTTCATCTAATGTTTGAGAAAGAAATGGTAAATTTTACTAAATAAAATTTGACAGCCTCCCAGAATCAGGTATTTTTTTTAAATACCTGATTGAATGCTCCTTTTCTTCATCAATATTGACATTCACTGCTCCATTTACTTATTCCCAATTGTCTTTGGATTTTACCGAAATTTTCTGTAAAAACAACTGTTTTTCCTGTGAAGGTTTTAAATATTGCAATTCAACTAGAATAAAACAAAAATAGTCACTTGAGTAAAAAAAAATGTAATATCAGAAACATTTTGAGATGAACTCTAAGAATTTTTCTTTATTTTTAAGAAAATTCTTTTTAACATAAAACTATCATTGTTCATCTAATGTTCGAGAAAGAAATTGTAAATTTTACTAAATGATATGTGACAAAGCTTACATCCGGTTCTCGATTATAAAAACTTCGCGATTATCTTATAAGCTCAAATAAAACTTACATAATCATATGACCTTCATATTATATCTCCCTGCATTTTCCTTTCATATTTCTGTAGCTATATCTTTTAATTTCTTTTTTAACTCTGACCTTGTACAAATGGGCACAACTGCAAAGACTGGGAATGGCCGTCAACCAGTATTTTTAGCTACCTTTCTGGGGGAAGAAAGTTTGGAAGATGCTATTTCTGTAGGTTTTTATCTACTCTCTCTCTCTCTCTCTCTCTCTCTCTCTCTCTCTCTCTCTCTCTCTCTCTCTCTCTCTCTCTCTCTCTCTACCTAGTAGCATTATAAAATCATGAAGACTAATAAAACTTTCCTCTGTTTTATTTTTTTTGTGAGCGATTACCTTTGTTGTTTTTTCCATCCAGTAATTCGGATAGGAAGATGCAAATTTTTGTTTAAATCTTGAAATACTGTTTTCTTTATTACCTTTCCTTGTTATATCTCTTCAATTACCAGAGAGAGAGAGAGAGAGAGAGAGAGAGAGAGAGAGAGAGAGAGAGAGGGAGAGAGAGAGCAGTATGGGCAATGCAACCGCAGAAACAGTCTCTTCCTAACTTTCCTCTTCAATTATACCAACTGGCGAAGTTTTAGGTTCTTCCCAAGTTGAGTGAAGACAATGATTTCCCAAGACTTATATCGCTGAGGTCTCTTCCTCCAGAAGTAAAAGAAAATCGTGGTTTTCTGCGATTGGTGTTATTAGCACACATTCGTTAACAGTTTTCGTTCTTATGCATTGACCCTTTCTTCTTTTATTTTTAAATAAATAGTCATAATTATAATCCACATTTATCTTTCAATGTTTAATAATGCGTATATTTATGTGCACATTTATTCGTTTTCATCTTATCTGCATTTATTTTTTTTTTCAGGGATTATTATATGTTTATACAACGCTTGTAAACTTCCTTATATATTTAATTCCCGTCACTGGATATTCAGTAATACATTTCAATAACTTTTATTTTGGTTGTTGTTATATTTACCACATTTTTTTTTTTTTACAGAGAAACCCAGGAACAATAAATATCATAAAGTAACGGAGGGCTTTTTATCAAGACAATGTCTGTTTTATTAACTGAGCTTTATTTCAAATTGTGGGAAAAGTAAAGTTGAATAAAAAAAGATTTTATAGCTTTAAGCAACTGAAGTATGTAAAACTCTCCCCATATGCAGTACTAAGATTATTAATTGATTCATTTCTCATTACTATATAAAACCAGTAATCTCTGCGGAGAAGGATGTCGCTGGTCTCTTTTAGCAGATGTTAGCTGAAAGGAATTCGAGCAGAAAATCAAAAATTTGTCCTACCCAAATGAAGATTCAAGAAAGACATTCCCCGTGACTCTTGCCATTTAATGAGACCCAAATTAACTGGTAGCATCTCAAACAAGTAAAAAATGCGTCGATGTTTCTTTGGGCGCTATCGAGTTTTCTGTACAGCGTATAATCAAGGCCACCGATAATAGATCTATCTTTCGGTGGTTTCGGTATAATGCTGTAGGAACCATGGCCCATGAAACTTTAACCATGGCCCGGTGGTGGCCTGTCTTATATCGTTGCCAGTCGCATGATTATGGCTAAATTTAACCTTAAATAAAATAAAAACTACTGAGGCTAGAGGGCTGCAATTTGGTATGTTTGATGATTGGAGGGTGGATGATCAATATACCAATTTGCAGCTTTCTAGCCTCAGTAGTTTTTAAGATCTGAGGGCGGACAGAAAAGTGCGGACGGACAGAAAAGCCATCTCAATAGTTTTCTTTTATTGAAAACTAAAAATGTGTAGATAGTCATCAGTCGCTTGGAACATCGTACTCAGGTATGTTCACGTCGAATATGATAAATTATGGAATCTATCTAATGTAATATTTTTACTTACTCTTTGAATTTTAGTTATTAAAAAAGTTTAATTTTTTTGCATATTACAATAGAAATTTACTTCCGGGAATCTAGTACAGACCATTTTTATCACTGTGGTATAGAAAAAAACTTTGGCATCTTTCAATCCTTCTATGTAAAATGAAAGCACGTGTCTGACAAATAAAGTTTGTAGATTCATAATTCAGTTTTTCTCTAACCCGGCTTCTGTAACACTTATTTCCCATACCTGTAAATATCTCAGCCCAGATCTTCATCCACTCTTATAGATCTAAATAGGTGGTGGCCGGTAATAAAGTCACAGAAAAAAGTCACAATTTTGGCTAGGAAAAAAGTCACGGGAAAAAATTACATTAATTTATGGTGGCAGGTAATAAAGTCGCAGAGAAAAATTCACAATATTTCTTAGGAGTCATTATCTTTATGGTATTTCCTGTCTTTTGTTTATGATTTTAGGGTAATCCCCAGCGGTCTTGTACTTAACACGCCGCAAAGGTGGATACATACCGGGTTAAACCCCTTTAGGGGGTCACTATCTGGGAAAGATTAATGTGACTTTTTTTCAATGACTTTTTTCCTGTGACTTTTTCCCATGATTTTTTCAGTTACTTTTTTCCTGTGACTTTTTTTCTGTGACTTTTTTACCCGTGACGTTTTTTACCTGGATTCAAACAGAAACCTACAGTTCTCTCACACAAAGAATATACTGCCAAACAACTACATGTGTCAGGCAAGGCTTCCGCCTCTGCACTAATGAAACACGCAATTTGGAAACTTGCAGGAGAGGAACTCTGGACGAGTTGTGCAACTCATTCTGTTTGATTGATTAATGCACAGCTGATGATGTTAGGTTTGGAGTTATTGCTGTATTATTCCTTTTCACGTCATCCCTTTTATTATATTAATAACGATGTTGCTTCTGGTTATATATATATATATATATATATATATATATATATATATATATATATATATATATATATATATATATATATATATATATATATATATTATTTTTTTTTTTTTTTTTTTTTTTTTTTTTTTTTTTTTTGCTATATCAGTGAGTGGGCACTCTGAAAAGTACTGGTTAGACTTTTTCCTTTTCCTCTCTCTCACCGCTATTTGGCTGATATAGTGTCATTGTATTGTTTGAATTAATTGTCGTTATACTTATGCGAGTCATAACATTTTATAGGACTATATGAATGTCCACATAACCTATAATTGCCAATGATTCTCTGCCATAACATGTTATCAAGTTAGAATTTTGGAACATGTGCCCCATACGGAAATGTGACACGTCATTAGCTAAATGATACTCAGCTTAATAGTATAATGGGCACAAACTATCAACGTGTATATGATTGAAATAAATTTGAAGGACGCAATTGTGTATTTCTGTGCTATTAAGCAAAGAGACCAATGACAAGGTAATAAAGAATTTTTAAATAAAAATCCTTTTTCCCTTTGGTAAAATAATATTACAGGTGTAAATATTTTAAAAACGTATCTTAAAAGAATTATTTGAATATCTCTGTTTCCAGCATGAATACAGTTAAGTTACGCTCAACCACGAAGTTAAAGTGTCTGAAAAAGGTAAATAAACTACTATTTATTTGATTAACCAAGTCATTGTTCATGAAAGTGTATCAGAGGAAATAAAATTGCACGTTTCTTTTTTAGATGAAATTTGGTTTGACTGTCTTAGTATCCAGGACATAATAAACGATAAACCTATTCCTGTTCGATCGAAAGCTGTTTGGACCATAAGATGTGGAGTTAAACACACACTCACTGTCATGTCAATAAACAAAACAAGATAAATGTGCAGCGAGAGAGAGAGAGAGAGAGAGAGAGAGAGAGAGAGAGAGAGAGAGAGAGAGACATGAGTAATGCTAGAAAAGCAGCCAAATGGAACGGTAGATAGATAAATGAATATGGGGGGGGGGAGACTGTTTCATTCAATACCTATTTCAAAACCCCTGAATCTCTTCCTTTTTTTTCCGTGCAACAACGCTTTACTCTTATCCTCAGATAAAGTAGGAGAAAACTAAAACTATAATTTACTAAAACTATAATTTAGGTAAATTAAAATGTAAACTTATACTCGTAAGACCAAGAAGAGTCTTTATTCTTACTCTTTAATGACTAAGCCTCGTTTTTAACTGTAAATGAGAGGCATCTAAGCAGAGAGATAGCTGTATCATTTCTCTTTTTTCATGTGAAATTTCTTCAAGCAATATTAAAAGCAGTCATGATTTTCTATTTAGCTTTTAATTGTGTTTTCCTTTACAGACCCACGTATTATCCTTTGTTGAACAAGGATATACGAACTAATAATACATGCATCACTAGATAATATATTTCAGAAAGTAAGAGAATTCCTTTATCTTATTTGACCAAGGTAATTTCTAAAATATAAAACATGCAATATATATATATATATATATATATATATATATATATATACACACACACACACACACACACACACACACACACATATATATATATATATATATATATATATATATATATATATATATATATATATATATATATATATATATATATATATATATATATATATATATATATATATATATATATATATATATATATATATATATATATATATATATATATATATATATATATATATATATATATATATATACATATATATATATATATATATATATATATATATATATATATATATATATATATATATATATATATATATATATATATATATATATATATATATATATATATACATATATATATATATATATATATATATATATATATATATATATATATATATATATATATATATATATATATATATATATATATATATGTATATATGAGCCGAAGGAAGGCCTCAGAGGGGACACATAGTGGGAAGGGATTCACTGCAGACGTCTGTTTCCTATCAGCGTAGTGTTATTAATGAGACGTCTCGGGGACCAGCACCATTTTCGAGCTGAAAATTACAATAATAAAATAAAATTTCAATAAAAATACCGATCTAAAAATACACAATATCAATATAAAGCAAATTAAGAGAACACCAACGAAACTCAAGTACCATTTGCAGTAGAGGAAGGAAGACGAATGACTAGAATAACAAGGCATGTCCGTTGTTGACACCAGATGAAGAGGTCTGGAGGCAATTTGGTTGTTCAGTTTCGGAACAGACGTTTTTACAAAGAGCGATTCGAAGACCGCTAGCTGCTGCGGAGAATACGCTTTTGTGAGAATTTTAAAGTATTTATATTCGATATCGCTATTGCATCTCTTTTGATGGTCACGGATGCTGGAAAGTTCAGGAGATGATAATTTATCCCCACTACGAAAACTCACTCCCTATGGCAATATTGCTATTCGGACCCTAAGAAATCTTCTTGAGGCTCCGATATCTTTTCCTACATCACATCTAGGACAAGTATATAAATAGACAATGGCAGGTGCCTTAAGAGGTTCAACTTGTCTTTATATTTAAAAATTGATCCAATTGTCAGCGGGTTTGTTTGAATAAGCTGACATTTTATAGCCGGACAATAAGCCCTAATGGTTTGTTGCATTTTGGTGTAGAATTTTGTATTAAGTAGAAATGGAGCACTGACATAGAAAGACATCCTAGGTAGAGTCGGAAGAGTATTGCTTGGTAAAACTTGGTATTCATAAATTTGTGAAGTCATTTGAAAAGTAAACTACTCGGATAACAGTTATCGCTAAAATATTTCTTTAAAAAAGTGACCTTTTTGTGGAACTTAGACCATCCAGAAGAAAGGAAAAAGGCTCTGTAGATAAGAGCAAAAAGATAGTTTATCTTAAAATTAAAACTACAAAATCTATTAAAATTTGTGCCCAAACTTGTAAATATCTTCTTCCTATAAATGGAAGTATAAAAACCTGAACTATTACCAGACACTTCAATACCCAAAATCGAGTCTGTTATCTTTCTCGTAATCAATTGTCAATTTTATATTCGGATGGGCCAGATTAGCACACTGTAAAAATAAATCAGCTTTATATTTATCTTAAAATAAGATAAAAGCGTCATCGACATAACGACAGTAAAATAACTGGTGATAAGCCAGAAGGCAGTTGTCCAGCAACCGCCCCTCAAACTGACACAAAAATATTAGCCAGCACTGGCTAATATTGAAATGATAAGAGACATCCAGTGGTCAATTCCAATGACAAGATGAATGCCCGCTTCATATACCTTTTCATAATTGTTATAGGGCACAGGCATTCAGTTACGTTAAAGGAAAAACGGTACAGAGCATAACTCGGCGTCAGTTCAACATCAACCATTTCAAGGTCTTTCTTTTCCATCAGTCCTCTTTCATAATTCTACGCTCCTTCTTCAAGAGAACACACAGTGGTCCAAGGAATCTTCACGACTTCATTGGCAAATGGAAGTTAAATAACAATCCTACTAACTATGGAAGAAACATTCGAAACACTTAGCGGAAAGGAGTAGTTGTTTATCAAGAACTTATGAAGCTTCAAGAATATGACAGTCTGTTTAAAGTTTCTTATAATTCGTGAGCCAGCCTGGGACACAACCGCCCCTCTCCCCACCCCGCCTCAGGGATTTTTGCAGACCTGCTTTTAGTTTTCTGTAAAAGAAAACTATTGATATGGCTATTTGTCTGTCTGTCGGCATTTTTCTATCCGCCCTCAGATCTTAGAAACTGCTGAGGCTAGAGGGCTGCAAATTGGTATGTTGATCATCCACCCTCCAATAATCAAACATACTAAATTGCCGCCCTCTAGCCTAAGTAGTTTTTATATTATTTAAGGTCAAAGTTAGCCATGATCATGCGTCTGGTACCGCTATGGTGCCAACAACACAGGCCACCACCTGGACGTGGCTGAAATTTTCATGGGCCGCGGCTGAGAGTTTCATGGTCCGTGGCTGAGAGATTTATACAGCATTATACACTGTACAGAAAACTCTATTACGCCGAAGAAACTTTGGCGCATTTTTTACTTGTTTATATTATCTTGAGTCCATGGATTCAGAGTCTGCTTGCCTGCCATCTCTCCTTTGGGCTTTTTGGATGACAACCAAAATTCGAAACATTTCAACAGAAAAAATCGATTTAAAAAATTACGTATTTTTGCACGGTACTGATATTGATAAGCTAATTTTGGTTAGTTGCTCATGGTTATATATGTTTTGAGGAATGCTGAATTCAACCAAGTTATTTATTTTGCCGTAAAAATAAAATATGATATTGCAAATTGACTTTAATTGCTGATTTTTTTTTCATTTTGTGGGACAGCTAGAAATTTGCATTTGCTCTATATTTTCCAGTGAAGAGAAAGAATAATATTCAACTTTTGTAGATAGTATTTCATATATAATAAAGCCATATTAAGCGCTATGTAAAGGAGTAAAAAAAATATCAGTAGCGATCTTAGAGTCAACTAGAGGAACAGCAGACCGAGAGTCATTACACTCCTTCTCCTAACCCCCTAACGCCCGCCCCCCTCTCAGGGTTTTTTGTAATTTTTTTTCCTGTTTATCTTTGAAATCTATAGAATCAAAATCACTTGGTTTACCATTATGACCTCGATGATTCTGAAGTGCTAGGGTCAAAGTTCAAAATGGTGCAACTTTATCATACCTGAATTATAACCAAGAGTCACTTATTGTCCATATACTTGATACAATATGCTATATTTGTACGCATTTGATATATCCATATATTTCTTTTAACTTTATAGCTTATAATTTTTTACAGGTTACCTGTTAATCCAGAGTTCAATATAAAATCAGTGATTTATCGTCTAATGTACGAAAAATGTCCTTTTAACAAGGATATTGATAAGCAGGAAAAAATCTTTTGCTCATTTACTATTCCTCACATCTGGAAAAAGAAATCCTTGCTCAGCATATGCAATGTCCATTGTCTAAAAAAAATATAAAAGCAGTATTCTAATAACTTGAAATAAACCAAATACTAACAAAAAGTTTTCAGCCTCTACTCCAGAATGGCCGTCCTCCTCATCTAATGTAAGAACCGCTTCACTAACTAAATTGCAAATCATTGTTGACCTTTGCACCAGCCATGTCCATTAGGAGGGGGCATACCAGGAAGTTGCTCATCTGCCTAATTCCAGATCAAAGCTTGATAATTAACTTGATTCAGAAGTTCAGTTAATGACGTCTGGCAGGGAGGTAACAAACTCACATCGATGCCACCGTTAGAGGAAAGGATCCCTGGAGTTGGGATGAGGCGCTGTAGGAATATTTTCTACCGTAGCTTGTTTCCTGATGTTTCAGTAAAATGATCTCTATACATGGACGCTACATGTCCGTCCGCACACTGTAACAAAACAACAGGACGCTATGTCCAGCTTAGTTCCCCCACCAAAATCACTTTCATGCATCATAATAAAGTTTTCATCCAACCTACCCATCTCACAGGCTCATCATCAACATAGAGTTACGGGCTGCTCTAGGAGCAAGAGCCCGTGCTGGCACAAGGCCAGCTAAATCTAAAACAACAACAACATGTCCAGCTTTCTTTTACGGGCTGCTCTCAGAGCAAGAGCCCGTGCTGGCACAAGGTGAGCTAAATCTGAAACAACAACAAACATCAACGTCCAGCTAATACCTTTGAAGAGGTCACAACCAGTGACGGAACAGCCGTGGTGTTGTGTTCTCAGTAAATGGAACAAAGAATTAATCTTCGTTTTTTTGTCCATCAACTAAATTAGGAAGAACGTAGGAGATTCAGAAAATATTGTCAAACTAATAAGAAGTTGAACAACAGTCAAAAAGCCATAGAATTCAACGAATCTATATATATATATATATATATATATATATATATATATATATATATATATATATATATATATATATATATATATATATATTATATATATATATATATATATACTATTAAAAATATTCCTCCTACGCAACGTTTTTGTACTAAATTTAAAGTAAAAGGACTAAGTAATTAAATAAGGTCAGTTTTAGTATGATTCATTGTAAGAAATTCGCCCCTAAAACCTCTCACCACTGCCTTTTCGGGGGAAAACCCCTTTAAATCCCTTTCTTGTCCAAAGAGCTGTAGAAAATCCCTAAAATTCCCGGTATGCCAAGAGCTAATCGTCGCCTGAGGCAGGCCAGCTGGCGGGCGGACCACGTGCGTTTCACCATTTTTAATTTGAAACCATGCTGCCTGTAGTTCCCACGTGGGCAGAGCGATCACGATTCCACCTAGGAAGAGAAAGCCGTAACTTCCGACGCTATAAAAGGGTCCTGGACGAGACGCTATCTGCCCTATGAGCAAGAGCCCGTGCTGGCATAAGGCCAGCTTAATAAAAAAAAAAAAAAAAAGACG
>NC_089784.1:44570534-44573034 GCF_040412425.1 Macrobrachium rosenbergii
AGGGAGAGTTTTAGGCGATTAGGGCTACCCTAAGTATTGTGGGAGTGGGCACATATCAAAGCAAGGAAAAACTATTTTGGGAGAGGGAAAGGATAGAAAAGGAACATTTGGTAGGAAAGAAAATAATTACTGTCCCGGACAACAACTCTATTGCACCCTTCAACAGGAAGCTAAATAATTTCAAATTGATAGGCAATCATACAAAACAACACATTAGGAATAAAATAGTTAGAAACAAAAGTCGGTAGAGAGGGGAAGAGATTAGAGGGGGGTTTATATGGCAGCGTGTCTAGACTGTGAAGAAGGGTATTATGGCGAAACTGGCAAATCATGTAAAGAGCGAAGCAAACAACATCTGCAGAACATAAGGCATTATAATCAGACGTCGGCAGTTGCCAAACACTGTTGGGAAAACGATCACAGAATAGACTCAAAAATAATGAGTTTTCTGAACAGGAACACCAACAAAACATCTAGACTGGTTGTAGAGAACGCCTCATAACTTGCGCCAACAACACGATGGCAGGGAACACTGAAACGGCTTTGAAGACAGCATATCTAGAAAATCGTATACTCCACAGTAGCAAGGAAACGAAGAAAAACGTAAGAGGAAGCACGGAAAACGGTCACCTAGGAGGAAGGATCAGAGAAAGACCAAGGTCAAGAGGGGGGGAGGTCACACAGGAAGAGCTAGGCGATTATAGGATTAATAAAATTACCCAACACACAGATATAAATACAGCCTGACTACGCGTCTGCTCATTGTACGGATACTTGATAATGTGGACTGTTTGTCCAAGAAAGCTTGTAAAAGTTTGGAACCTGAAGGGTCCGAATCAAGATTACCTCAAGTTTTATTCTCTCTCTACTTCTCTCAGCTTCTTTTCTCTCTCTCTCTCTCTCAGCAATCCCAACAGATATACATTTCATACAGAAATATATACCCATTTATTTATAAAAATACATTATATATATATATGAATGTATGTAATATATTAATGCCAGACTCAAGTAAATAACCTTGGTCTCTCAAGACAAAATGAATGCAGTTTCATAAGCATAAGGTTCAGCACAGGCAGGCATTAGAGCCTGTAAGGAATTAAGAGGACATAATTTGTACACTGGCGAAAGTGTCTCTACAGGATTTCTGCAATCGATGAAGGCAGACGAACGACGACAGGGAATCGAGAGAGGAATCATCATTGTGGTTACAACAAGTGGAAGAGGCATTGATCGACTCAGTGGATAGTTCCAGTGCAAAGGCAAAAAGCTGCCTGTGGCTTTAATGAACCTGGATACAAGTCTCTAAAAATGAGAGACGGTGGAGATGAACTGCAGAATCTACCTGGGCAAAAAAAGTCTGAAAAATGTCTAAAGACAACAAGTGGAGACTGCAATGAACAAGATTGCATTTTATAATTGTCCCAAGAACTGAGTGAATAAGATAGCAAAAATGAATGATAATGTGGGCAGGAAGAATGAAATAAATTTCTGAGGTATTTCGATGATTAAAATGTAATCAGGTGGAAGGTAGGATGTTTAGAAAAGAGGTAAGTACAGAAAATAAGTTGGAAGCAAGAAACAACTGCACCCAAAGAATTACTGGGCAAGCTAACTGCTTGCAGCACCAGCAGTTTTCCCCAACTTCCCGACTCAGCAATGACCCAATAGACAGCATTTCATTCGAATTATCCCTTCTGAGTGAATATGGAGATAAAATCATCTGCGTATTTTATGTGGACGAATAAAGATTTCAAAGGGTGGAAAATGGGAGACGTGTAGAGATGGTATTTTATATATATATATATTTATATATATATATATATATATATATATATATATATATATATATATATATATATATATATATATCCTTAGAAGCTAACTGCTTGCATACCAGGTACATCTCCCCATTCCCGAACCAGGGAATGGCGTCGTACTCAGGTACATTTATTTTGCCAACGTTCACGATTCATAATCGCATGTGGAAGGCTATAATAAAGATACAAAACGAACTTTAAAACCAGGTCTCTCATAATCCATTAAAATTACGCAATATTCAATCAAATTTAATGAACATCAGCACGTAGAAAAACTTGAAAATAATTTATGAACATCTTAAAACAGGAAATTATAATAAACACTAAAAACAATGTACCCAAAATATCTGTAAGATTCTAAAAACAGTAAATTATATAAATCATACAAAAAACTAAGGAATTCTGTAAATTATCTGACTCGACGGTCGAGGACTGAAAGAGTTTCGTAAAACAAACAACGCACCTTGGGCAATAAACAACTGAACAAAGGAGGATTGGAACCTTAAAGACGGAACTATCTTTTTTATCATAATGGACTCCAAGATTGTTAGGTCGTTTTCGTATGTATGACCCGATAATTGCAATGACCCATCTTCAATCATATGTTTTACTGGGCTTAGAATGGTTCCTAATTTTACTGTTCGGGGGGATTTGTTAATCTCCGCCCGTTCTAAAACTTA
>NC_089784.1:44578034-44595534 GCF_040412425.1 Macrobrachium rosenbergii
ATATGTTCTGTATTGTTCTGTTTTTCTGTGGTTTGTTTTGTGCTGTTACTACGGCTGCGTGTGTTGCCTATCTGTTGTGATTGTGGGATGGCACACCTAGTACCCTTGAGAATAACACTTCTCCCATAAGTCAATTAAACAGCGCCCTCGCTGATCAGACGTCGTCTGTGCGGAAATTCAGGCGCCTATATTCTATTCTTGTCCCCAATAAATCCGTGTCGTCGGTCCGTTGGTGAGACCGATTCATTTTCCATTCCAGTCCCCAAGTGAGCCCGTTTTGTCGGTAATTCGGAGACCTAAATATATCCCAATCTAGTCCCCAAGTAAGCCCGTTTGTCGTTACCTTGGGGAGACCAATCATTACTAACTAATCGTCCCCAATCAGCCCGCTTCGTCGGTAAATCAGGAGACCAATCATCGCTAATTCATCGTCCCCAATCAGCCCGCTTCGTCGGTAAACCGGAGACCAATCATTGCTAATTCATCGTCCCCAATCAATACTTCGTCGGTAAATCACGGAGACCAATCATTGCTAACTTATCGTCCCCAATCAGCCCATTTGTCGGTAAAATCGGAGACCAATCATCGCTAATTCATCGTCCCCAATCAACCGCTGCGATCGGTAAACCGGGAGAGACCAATCATTGCTGATTCATCGTCCCCAATCAGCCCGCTCCGTCGGTAAACCAGGAGACCAATCATTGCTAATTCATCGTCCCAATCAGCCACTCCGTCGGTAAATAGAACCAATCATCGCTAACATCGTCCCCAATCAGCCCATTTCCGGTAAATCGGGAGACCAATCATCGCTAATTCATCGTCCCCAATCAGCCCCGCTGATCGGTAAATAGGAGACCAATCATTGCTAAATTCATCGTCCCCAATCAGCCCGCTTCGTCGGTAAATCGGAGACCAATCATGCTAATTCATCGTCCCCCACTCGGCCCCCTTCGTCCGGTAAATCGGGAGACCAATCATTGCTAACTCATCGTCCCAATCAGCCCGCTTCGTCAGTAAATCAGGGCAATCATTGCTAATTCATCGTCCCCAATCAGCCGCTTCGTCAGTAAACCGGGGAGACCAATCATTGCTAATTCATCGTCCCCAATCAGCCCGCTTCGTCGGTAAATCGGGGAGACAATCATTGCTAATTCATCGTCCCCAATCAGCCCGCTCCGTCGGTAAATCAGGAGACCAATCATTGCTAAATTCATCGTCCCCAATCAGCCCGCTTCGTCGGTAAATCGGAGACCAATCATTGCTAATTCATCGTCCCCAATCAGCCCGCTCCGTCGGTAAATCGGAGACCAATCATCGCTAATTCATCGTCCCCAATCAGCCCGCTTCGTCGGTAAACCGGGAACCTATCATTGCTATTCATCGTCCCCAATCAGCCCGCTTCGTCGGTAACCCGGAGACCAATCATTGCTAATTCATCTCGTCACAATCAGCCCGCTTCGTCGGTAAACCGGGAGATAATCATTTGCTAATTCATCGTTCCCAATCAGCCCGCTCCGTCGGTAAATCAGAACCAATCATCGCTAATTCATCGTCCCCAATCAGCCCGCTCCGTCGGTAAATCAGGAGACCAATCATCGCTAATTCATCGTCCCCAATCCAGCCCGCTTCGTCCAGTAAACCGGAGACTATCATTGCTAATTCATCGTCCCCAATCAGCCCGCTTCGTCGGTAACCCGGAGCCAATCATTGCTAATTCATCGTCCCCAATCAGCCCGCTCCGTCGGTAAATCGGGAGACCAATCATTGCTAATTCATCGTCCCCAATCAGCCCGCTTCGTCGGTAAATCGGGAGACCAACTATTGCTACCCCATCGTCCCCAATCAGCCCGCTCCGTCGGTAAATCGGGAGACCAATCATACGTCCTTTGAAAAAGTGTCCAAGATTCTGCAGCTCAGGAAATTAATTCTGTGTGCTACTAGCGTCCTCTCCGCCTGCAAAATGTCGACACGGTCTCAGCAGAGCGAGGATTTCCAAGTTCTTCATGTCACTCAGGGAAGGAACTCCGGCCTTTCGGGAAGAACTAAGAGACTGGGTACGGGAGGATGGACGCCATACAGGCAGAACGACAGGCTCAGGAGAAGCGAGAAGAAGCCGCAAGGCAGGAACGAGAAGCAGACGAGCCAGGAGAGACGAAAGCAGCAGAGAGACAGGAAAGGGACAAGCAGCGTGCCCATGAACTCGCCATGCTGCAACAGAGTGGCCCTTCGCCTCCCCCTGCCCCCCAGGGGATGAGTGCCTTCAGCCAGGCTCTCGCCTGCATGCCGAAGTGGACGGAGCCAGGCAGTGTGGCTCGACAGCGCCGGAACAGTTTTAGGCCTGCCCTGAGTACGCCGAAACTCTGCAGTGTTGGGCAAGTTCCTTGGAGGGAAGGCCTTGATTGCCAAAGCCCTCCCGCCGGAGAGCAGGAAAATTGGGGGAGTAAATGCCAGACTATCGCAAAGGCGTGCGAGATAACCCCTGAGCAGCTGGAGCGCTGGCGAGGGCAGAGTGAAGCCAGCAGACCTGGGCAGACTGGGCCTACCAGTCGAGCGTGCCCGTGCCAAATGGTTCGAGTCCGTGGGGTTACGACCCTCAACGAGGCAATCGAACAGATAAAATAGAGCACTTTCTCTACACCCCTCGGCCTCGCCACGCGTCGCCGAGAGGGAGCTACGACACGTTGGTGGGATGCTGTGCATCGCGACTCCTGGGATACTCATCACCCCCAGGAAACTCCACTCCAGCGCAAAAATTACTCCACCTGCCTTCCTTTCGGAATTTCCTCATGAAGAATGAAATCACAAGAAGCCCGTCGTGTGCGGGTTCTGTAAGATCGGGCATGCCAGGAGCAATGCCGCGATCTCATCCTGTAAATCTCTCTCCCGGACAGCCCCCTAATAAGTCGCCTGCGCCCTCTGCCGGGGCAGTGCGAAGAGATTTTAGCCAAACCTTTTGCACGGCGTGCAATGTTTATGGCCACTCTTCCTCATGGGCAAAATGCCCAAGCAATAATAAAACAAATACTCTCACCGTCGCCCTGGCAGTAACGAGATCCCGCGAGTCCTTAGGCCCTCCACACTTGGGGTCCCCATCTATCAATGGCACCTCCTCGAGGTGAACACTCCGCACACGCCAGGTCCAAGGCATTTGACGACTCTGAAGCGCGCAAATTTCCCTCATAAGGAGGGACAAAGTTCCCTATGGAGCTAGAATTGACGGCTTGGCTTCGTCACCATTGAGGCATAGCGAGTTTAAGATGATCTCCTACGGTCCAACTGAGGGTCACCCGACCCCCACAGAGCCAGGACCCTTAAGATGCCGCCCGTGGCGAAACACATTCAGGAGGCTGGCGTCATCCTGGGCCAAGACTTTACGTCTCATTTCGAAGCCACCACCATTCGGGTCCCATTCCCCAATAAATCATCAAATCCGAGTCCAGTGCGGCGTCATCCCGTGCCAGTGCCGAGGCCTCAACCAGATCTCCCTTCAGGAGAATCTCGGCCTTCAACTCCTCTGCCAGTGCCCGCTGGTAGCGCCAGGCAGTGCTCCGTCCGTCAGACAGACAGGACCACCACCACATCGCCACCAGCGCCGGTGCCAATGTCAGTGCCTGACTGGTCACCCCTGCTAAGCAAGTCGACCCCGCCCCCTCCGGCCGTCCCTACTCTCTACGCCCGCCCGCGCCAGATTCTTCAGCAGTCATGATTCTGCCCGCCTTCCTGGGCCGATGAACTCGCGATCTGCGCGGTTAATGTCGAATGGCGAACAAGATTCCTGGGTCGGTGTCGCAGCAGCCGACCCAGATGGCACCTGCCGCCCTTTGGCCTCGGGCCTCCGATTCCCCACGGCCAAGGACAGCGGTCCAGGGAGGAGGTTCGCGGCGAGAATTACCACCAGGTGTGAAGGCGTCACCAGGTAGTCTAAGAGCCCCGAGCTCTTCTGGCCCCTGTGCAAACCTGGCATAGGGCCCCCTTCTTCATCTTTGAACGTCTTGGCACCTTTCATCCAGGAGAGGATGTCAAGGCCTTCCGCTATCTTCTTCCTTTCTTTTGGAATTTCTATCCCTCATCCTTCTCTATCGATCTTTCCTTCACACTTTCCCTTACTTATCACCGCAAGCGGCAGTTAACATATGGGATATCATCCCCTTTTAAAATACATAAATCATTTTATTTTGAAGCAGTAAGAGAGACAGAGTGGGAAAGTGGCGCATATAAGCCCGTCCTTTGGCACAAGGCAGGCGTGTCAGCTCCTTCCTGAAGAGTCGCGCCCTTTGGGTTTCTTTCACGCCCTTGGGCTGAGAGTTAGCTCTGACCCGTCGTCTGTTAACGACGGAAGTTAGAAAAAGAAGTAAATCATAAATACCTCACTCTGTTATCCTTTATTTTTTACGTATATTATTTACTTTTGCATTTAATCTTTTCTCATTTTTTTTTTTAACGAATCTCGAGGCACAAGACTCCTGCCCTTACGAATTTTAACATTGCTACAATCACCGCGGTGCGCCCGCCCTTTGTAGTATGAAGTAATATCCTTCGTTGTTGTTCTGTGTAGTTTTCCTTCTTTTTTATTTACATTTTTGTTGAGTTATTCCTGTGGAGAATGTTAGCCCTGTCCATTTTCCCTTCATTTGTTGTCCTCCCATTCATACGTCGATAGTCAGCCATAGCTTACACCGAGTTGTAAGCTGCAGACGTAAAAATTTAGCGTCATTTAAGTTGGCGAGTTAAAACCCGCGAATAATCTCTTTGCCTCACAGCTGTCAAGTTCTTGTCCCTTCAGATTAGCGTTCGTGGGAAATATTAGTTATGCTCGTCGAGCTTGTGAACAATTGGAGGTCGATTGAAAGAAGAATTGAATTCTATTATTACAATTTTGGTAAAGGGGATATTATTTAATACTACAGTGTATTGTCTATGCCGCCTCTTCAAGGCACAAGTAATAGCATGTAATTCCAGGATAGCATTAAGGAATCAAAGTGGGTTTACATTTGTTTCCTTTTAAATTCTGCCTTGTATGTTTTATTTTGTTGTTGTTATTTTGAAATTTTGAAGTGTTCAACTGTTTATTTTCTTTTGAGCATACTTATTACCCCAGTAAAGTAAATCGAATAAAGAATGGGTAGAAACAATTATGAAGTATTTGAGCAATAATTAATTTGCAAAACAAGTTTACCCTTTTATTGTATATTCTAAATTGCACTCTGCTCCTAAAATGAAATCTTCAGTTTGTTATTGATTAGTGTGGCATCAGAGTTTTACAAATAAAGTAGAGTAAAAAGGTTGTAGCAAAGTAAAGATAGAATAAAGTCGAACGTTTTCTTCGCTCATTTTGCTTTTGTCAATATTCGCACCCGTTTATAGGTGTAAGATATTATCTTTACCAGGAGCTGTAAAGAGTAGCGCCAAATAAGCTGAAGCTGCTTCTCCTTCCCTGCTTTGGGTTGGTTGGAACCTTTGAAGGTCAGGAAATAAGGGCTCAGAGAAAATATAATGGATTTGGGACAGTAAACTGGCTGCACCGTTTTCTTTGGTACAGAAAAGATGAAAATACCATTTTCTATGAGATAGCAGCGTGCCCTGGGTCAGGACATCGGCCCCCCCCCCCGCCCCCGGGCCAGAAGCAATAAAAGGTCAGGCGGCAGCCTCTCCCACCAGTGCTCGCTAGTTTAGCCGAGAACAAGTCAGTCTCGGGCCGTTGCCCTGCCCTCCCTCTTCCGCTCGCCGCCACGTGAATCCCATCGCTTCCCTGTGTGCCCGTGTTCCCATTCGTGGCCTTAAGACTGGGGATTGCAAGTCTTCCAAACGCGAGCCCGACATTAAGCGGCCTTTTCATCATCCCAAGGGCGCCCTTTTTCCGCCCAATCTACGATTTGAAGAAATACCTTGGAGAGGGAGGCTACCATTTATCCACGCTCCCCACCGCGTGTTTCTGGAAGAAGGCGTCGTCATCCTGCGCCCTACAAATGTGGTAATGTACCCAAAACGAGTTGCTAGTCACGATTACTTAGCCCTTTTGCATTTATTAATCTCTGGGCCTATAACTTTGTGTTTCCTGATATTCCTTGGTTCAAGCCAGGCCCACGTGTTCACAGCTTCTTTCCTCTGAGTCACAAGTAACGCCTCCAGAGGAGTCCTTGGGCCTTCAATTGCACCCCAGTAATTCAATCCCCAAATTCCAGCATTAGATGTATAGCAGCGGGTCCAAATAGTTTCAGAAAGAAAGAGCGCCTGTAGCAGAATTATCCTTGGTCCGTGTTCCTGGCATTCCCAAGCTCCCCCCGCTTCGGGAGGACTTCTACGGCAGTAATTTACCGTATTTTCAGTTAATTTTCCCTTTGACCTTGTGTGCTATCAAATATAACTATTTTTATATCCACGTGTTTCACGCACTTCCCCTAGTGAAGAGCCCTCCGCTCCGTGTACTTCTTTTTTGTTTGTGTTTTATATGTCTGGGTATCTTACAAGAATTGAGTGTTAATAACTGTGGAGTCATAAGATCACCTGCACCAGGAGAGCATATAAAAATATGTATGTATATATATATATATGTATATATATATGTAAATACATATATATATATATATAGATATATTATATATATATATGTATATATGTATGTATATATATATATATATATATATATATATATATATATATATATATATATATATATATATATATATATATATATATATATGTTATAGATATTATATATATATATACAGATATATATATATATATATATATATATATATATATATATATATATATATATATATATATATATATATATAATATATATATATATATATATATATATATATATATATATATATATATATATATATATATATATATATATAATATATATATATATATATATACACACGTATATACATTATATATATATACTTAACCTTTATTATATATATACACATATATACATTATATATGAGTAACAGTAGCTAGTAGCCTTCCTGAGTAAGTTCTGTTTCCCTTTTTTAATGGAAGAATATATTGAAGAGTGTCGCCTAATTCACAGAGTATTATATACCTTTTGGTTTTCCTGAAAACTGTGATGTCATGGGATTAAAAGTCACATTTAAATTTGGAGTGAAAATGTCCTCTGATGCCAAAAGTGTTCAGAAGAGGATTCATATCATTTCATTTGTGACATTTATCGAAGTCCTATTGAAGCATCAAGTAGAGAATGTCGGAGCTCGGAAAAGGGACGGAAGAGTTTCTGATGTCATTCTATATCATGTAATACACACCACTTTATACATACATACATACATACATACATACATACATACATACATACATACATACATACATACATACATATATATTAAAGAAATGTTGAAGTACAAACAAGCAGGATTTGTGACTTGTTTTTAAACATAATTAAGGAAAAAAATAGCATATTCTCAGTATTACTAAAAATATAACAAGGTCTATTGCAGTCTTTTCTCTCTCTCTCTCTCTCGTCTTCTACATTTTACATATTTTCAAAAAGCAAAAAAATTAAATAAATAAATAAAAATATCCATGTAACTTATGGCTGCACCCAAACACCTCCCCCGTCACTCATAACACTACACCCTACCCCCTCCCCCCAAAGTCGTTACTTAATTTTTGAAGGCACCCCCCCCCCTCTAAAAACGATAAATATCTGCAAGAAACAGACAGACGAATTATAGCGAACTGGCAAAGACCCTCTCCGATAGGGCTAATGCTGCTTTGTGGCCCCCCCCCCCCCTCCCCATCCCCATTCTCCCTCGAGCAGCAACAACAGCAGCAGCATCACTACAAAGTGAGAGTCTGGGTCACATCGGAGAGCAAGATTGCACCAGTCAGAGTTGCCAAGAATGGCAACTCGACCCAGCTACCATAGCAGCCCGGTAATGGCACAAGAGCACAGGCTCTGGAGTCAGCAACAGGTTGTTCGTGGCTACTGCAGGTTGGAGCACTGATTCAAGCAAGTGTGGAAGTGTGGGCCCAGTTCTGAACCAAGTAGCCTTGCCTCCAGATGTTCGGCTTCGCAGCACTCTGCTAGGCGAGTTCGGAGATCTGACCGGCCACTGAAGAATTAGAGGAATTTATTTCTGGCGATAGAAATTCATTTCTCGCTATAATGTGGTTCGGATTCCACAATAAGCTGTAGGTCCCGTTGCTAGGTAACCAGTTGGTTCTTAACCACGTAAAATAAGTCTAATCCTTCGGGCCAGCCCTCCCTCTCTAGGAGAGCTGTTAATCAGCTCCTCAGTGGTCTGGTTAAACTGAGATATTATTTAACTTGTGCCTCGCTTCTTCTAACACTAACATGTCGTCCGACAGGTCTCTCAGATAAGAAATTGCCAATTCACAAAGCCCGACAACTTTAGGACATGAATCTTGACATTCAGAGGAAGAAGGAAGGAAGGAAAGAATAAGAGGAAGGAAGGAAGGAAGAAAGAAGGAAGGAAGGAGGAAGAAGGAAGGAAGGAAAGAATAAGGAAGGAAGGAAGAAGGAAGGAAGGAGGAAGAAGGAAGGAAAGAATAAGGAAGGAAGGAAGAAGGAAGGAAGGAGGAAGAAGGAAGGAAGGAAAGAATAAGGAAGGAAGGAAGAAATGTGTGGACGGGACCTGTTTTGCACGCGTATCAACCGAGTCTGATCAAGTCGTTGACACGTCTAAAATTCGGAAGTAATAATCACGCATTACTCTGATCCCTTCTGTGAAACTATGTGAAGCCTACCAATGGCGGAGTGGAGTGACGAAGAAGTCCTTCAGTTTATAAATTATTATGAAGAGATGGCTGTACTGTGGTATGCAAACCACCCACGTCATTTTAATAAAATACGTCACAATGATACGTGGATACAGATAGCCCAGAAAACAGGGAAATCGGTGGAGGAATGCAAGAGAAAGATGACCTCCTTCCTATTGGAACAGGGAAAGGTGAATGCAGAGAGCTTTCTAGTTGAAATATTTTTTTTTTAGTTGAAAAAATTTTTTTATCAAATATAGAGCATTTGAGACTTGATAAGTATTATTATTGTTGAGTAAAAAATACTAAGTCTATAAATCATTGTATTAAAAAAAAAACTGAAGATGTTTGATAAATTATTTGAAATATACTATACCACGGGTGACCCTTTGGTTTATATATATTTTATGTGTGGCTGGGGAGCAATGGGTCACCCAGCGAGCCGCATGTGATCTCTGGTAGCATTTATACTTTCGTTTCTACTATTATTATCTTCTATTTCTTACACTTACATGTTTAACTAGTTTTAGTTATAACCTGATCCATATACGCACATAGCCTACTTATCTTTATATTTGCTTGATTTTTATCAGTTTTTTAACCAATAAATAAAGAGTTTCCAACCCTTTCCTCGTACCTAATAATGAAATAATGAAGATAAAGTACATTGAAAATGAAATGCATAATAAAAGGGCTTTTGAGATAGACCCTCATATTCATATATATTCTGAAACTATACCACCCACGTTACTTCGAGAAGTATATTTTGTTTAGTTCGTAATACGCGGCGGCAGCTACTTGTATATTGTTGGCCATCGTCGGTAAAAAAACAGGCTGAGTGACTGCTCATGGTGGAACGCAGTAAAATTACATGCTTGACGCGTTGCAGTTACCTCCTCAACATTTTGACACCATGCAACGAGTATTTACGCAACACTGTTATGATACAGTTACACTGCTTGCAAGTGTGTACCCGGCTTAACACTAACAAGTCTTGTTCTGCGAAATTTCCGACCAACACCTACTCACATTTTGGGCAAGTTTGAATCAGTTCCACTTAGGGTCAAAAGCAACTTCACCGAAGTGTGCCTTTACCCAGTCAGCAAGCCGCCCCAGATGGCAAGACAAACGATGCACTGATAACAAAGCTGCTATATTACAGGGAAACGAAGGAGAATAAATAGACTCACCAAGGAACCCATACTGAAAGAAGAAGAAGAAGCAGCAGCCATCGCTCTTCTGTGCTTCCCAAAAGCCTTTACCGTCCGGTCGTTGTCCACCAAACTCAATTACTCGAGTGATCCTGGAGCCATCCACAGTCGAGGTAGCACTAGCCGGGCCCGGGATTCGGGATGGGAGGCGGGGTGGGGGCAGCCAAAGTGTCGCACATAGCCACTTGACGTGTTTGTGTCATGTCGTGAGTAGCGTTACTTAACGCGAAATACCGAGTAATTTTAGTGTTTCATCATAAGTAAACTTTAAAGTTCACATGGGCAACCCCTCCCCCCCACCCCCGCACCTTCTTCCGATGGCACAGGTCGCAGGGCACCGATTGTCTGGCAACAAACATCAGTCGTGTTCAAGACACGTCCCACTCGATAAGCCACGACGACCTCCCGTTTGGCAAAAGAAAAAAAAAAAGAATTCGTACGAGACCTTCAGTCAGTGGTTCCACTTAGGGTAAATACCCTAATTTAGGGTAATCAGACTTCTCTTAGAGTAAAGGAAATTGTGGAGGATGTAGGGTACTGTGGGGTTGCCCAGCAAATGCCCTGTCTGTCTTTCCCACTGTTTCCACGCTGTGGCGACGCGGTGCCGCAGCGCCACGCAGCTCCAGTTGGGCGTCTTGTCTTCCTCCTTCTCCTTCTCCTTCTCCTTCTCCTTCTCCTTCTCTGTCGGATCAGCATTGCAATATTGTATTGGTGCAGCTACGGTGAGAGTTTCATACGGGGCTGCATGCTGGATATATTTTAGGAAAAGTTTTTACATAAATCTCATGGGGCCACACATGAACAACAGTAATTTAGGAAACTGATCCAACAAGGGTTTAGGAGTTATAGCTCCTACGGTTACACTATAGTCGGAATACAAATGCGAATTTTGCCGAGATTTAGCGATACTGGTGCAGCTGAAATTGCAAGTAAAAAAATATACTGGGTAGTTTAGTCAACGGCGTAGCTGGCATTCCATCATTGGGGGCATATACAGTAGTAGGTGTGGCCAAAGAAAGTGACTCAGAACTAAAATAGCAAATCTGTAATGAGGAAATAGACTATTCTCGAATGTATATATCCATGTGAATGAGGGAAAATAATAGTATTAGTCATTGATTAACCTGTATTTGAAATGACAGAGCTCAATTTTCGATTAATTTTCGACTTACCATACGCAAATGTATCAAATACCGTAACGTAAATTTCCTCACAACCTTCTATTCAACACGAGCCTCATTCCTGTGATCAAGCCTTAATTTTCAACTATAGTATAGTAATAATATCCTTGTCATGTAAGTAGTGCATATCACCAACAGCACAAAAGACTGACGAGCCTCCAAACTCTCTTCAAAATTTCAACCTGTGCATTTATTCCCTTTATTCATCTCCTCTCCTGGAAAGTAGCAAATTGCATTGCACGCTGCCTGTTCAAAACTGGAACTGTAATTTCCAGTCACTTCATACGAAGTTGATAGCATTAAGTTGGATCAAAATATCATGAACAAACGCCATTTGTGTTGGAAACCTACAACCATAATTCTGCTTTTGATCACCAGAGGGTTCAAGTTTAGCTTTAAAGAGAATTTCAACGGGGGGGGGGTTGCATCTTACTCAGGGGGGGATCCCCCTTGGCGCCCCAATAACGACGTCACTGCCTTTAGTGCAAGGAATTTTTGACAAATAAACCAAACTAGAATAAAAAAAAAAAAAATACGATGTAGCAGAACACACTTCAAAAGTTATACGAGCTCTCTCTCTCTCTCTCTCTCTTGACACATTATTCAGACGATGATTCGCTGAAACTAACTGTGCCTACTTTGAGAAGATCGGGGAGTTTTCTTTAGAATAAAAATGTTTTTTAAGATTCGGTTAGGTTCGGATGTGTCAGGACAGTAACTTCTGTTCAAGCACTTTCCAATAGTGAGTAGGAGAGAGCGCTGATGATTCGGACAGTGGGATGGTCCGGACAGTACAATTTCGGGAAGACGTCAGGGCCCAGGAACCCTCAGCTCCGAGAAATCCGTGAAATCGCGAGACTAAGCCGCAGTGTTGCCAAAGCGCGGAGGGAGAAACGACCAGAAGTGCGGAGAAAGAAGATTCGAGGGGAGTCATCATTGAATGCAGAGCTCTTCCGAAGTGAAATTCGTCTGTAACGATGAAGATTTGAGTTGCAAGGGACAATCAGACGAAATATAGTACCTAATTCCCCCTCAAACTGATAATATGAAATATTTCCTCAACGCTTATAATAATATTGAGGATTTCTACAGATTTTTTTTCATATGAATGTATACACACAAACTTATCTACAGTACATGATATATACTTACATTCATACATACACATGCATACATATGTAGAAAACATATTCTATATTTAAGATTTCACTGGAGTGTACTTTGATGTCTGTATGTTCTTCATTCTTGAAAACATTACTGCAGATAAATTTCGTATTAACTTACTGGATATTGAATAATGAATAATTAAATGCATAAAGATTTTATAGAGAAATTGTGTTCCGTTCTTAACATTCATTACGTTTTATGCATTCTTTCGTATTAGAGCTACTAGCAAAAAATAAATAAATAAAATACAATAAAAAAAATGTTAGGCCGCCTACCCAACTCGGTTTTATGGAAAAATTTATATAGCCTACCTTTTTATTTGGAAACATATACGCACAAGATTGTTGTAAGACAAACATTATTTTGATGTAGGTACTGTGAATGTGATATGTACTGTACATATTCTGTTCGTTTATGGATACATGTCTCTGTAATGGGGAACAAAACTGTATGAACAGGTTTATAGAATAACATGAGTAAAGAACTTTACATGCATAGCATTCATTCATTCGCTTGTTTCTCTCTCTCTCTCTCTCTCTCTCTCTCTCTCTCACACACACACAATCATCATGGTATTTGAAGCAGTAAAAAAGGCTGGAGGTTGCACTAGGTTTACGCCGACTAAATCTATGATTGAATGCTTGAAGTCATGGTGATGATATAAAAAGGAAGAGGTGGTGGAGTATGACAATTAATGAAGAGTAATGACGACTTCTTTAAATGGTATCGGATATGTAAATAAAATGTCTGTATAGATAATACAGTAATTATGTAAATAAATAAAACTCATAAATTGTTTTATTATTTCACTCTTCATGTAGGTAATGCTTCCTGAATTTGAGAGATCAGCTAATTTAGGTCAGGTATACCTCTCACGTTTTCTTTCAAACTAATGAGGAAATACTCGGTGAGGAAATATAGCAACGCTGCTGTAGTCTTCTCCACAACGCAGGATAGGTCATGGTCGGAAGTTTAGGTCGTTCAGTAGGCAATAACAAGGGTCGTCTGACCATGCGTAGCACAGTGGAAAAGAAAAATAGCACTGTGTGGAGTAATACTTGCAGTGTGTTTAAGAAAAAAGGAAAAAAAAGATAGAGTGCAGAAGAGAGAGTGGTGTAGAGAGTGGTTGCGTAGAAGAGGAGAGTTGGGAAGTCATGTGACTATATTACGTGAACTCCAAGATGGACCTGAGCGTGAATTTATCAAGTACATGAGAATGGATGCAAATAGTTTCTATACACTACTTGCAAAAGTGGAACCGTACATAAGAAAGCAGGATACCAATTTGAGGCAGAGTATAAGTGCAGAAGCTCGTCTGGAAGCAACGCTCAGATTTTTAGCATCTGGGTGCTCATATACATCGCTGCAATATACCACGAGGATATCAAAGCAGAGTTTGTCTCTAATTATACCGGAGACTTGTGAAGCCATATATGCAGTTCTCAAAGATGATTATTTAAAGGTGAGTGTTTGTTTAAAGGTTAATGATAACATCACTTTCACACCAAGTAATCTTATATTTTCTATGCTAATTATGAATAATGCCAAATTGTGTATCCTGACGAACCCTTCCCAAAAAAACAAGTAATGGTAATTTATATCAACAATAGACAGTAATATAAATGTGAAAAACTCTTTAACCATTGATGTCGACGAAAGACGACCAAGTTTAGCAAGAAAAAGAACATCATAAATTAGTTTTTCTGCATAAGTTTTGGTTTCCCCTTTCAATTGTCGAAGATCGTTGCAACTACGGTTGCAAAAGCAGTAGCTACAATCATCAGCAGTGTCCTGTGTAGACGACAATTCCCTCAGCTGGGGGATGTTATGCTTCCCGCATAACATCGTCTGCATCGTCACGCATCCTTTTGCCTGACCGATTGGCACTATTCACTGTAGTAGAGGTGTCACTTCTGGCTGAATTGTCCGTATTGTCCGTAGGACACGCAGTAGACACTGACACTGCAGGCGGTGTCATTACAGGTGTTGTTGCTGCAACAGATGTTTCACCAACTCCCATCACACACATATATATATATATCAGGAAATTTTTTTCTTTTGAGAGAGAGAGAGAGAGGGGGGGGGAAGAGAAAAAAGATAAACAAAATAGAAATAGAAAATAGAAAAAGAAGAGGGACAGAAAGATGGACTGCTTGGTTAAGAAAGTATGCAGGTAAAGGTCCTGGAACTGAGTAATTATATTTGCTTAATCTAAAGTTCACTGACATACTGCTTCTACATTTCATTTACAGACACCTACAATCCCAGAGGAACGGATGCGTGTGGCACATGGTTTTCAAACAAGATGGGATTTCCCAAACTGTTTGGGGGCTATTGACGGGAAACATGTGTTGATAAGGCCTCCACCTGATAGTGGTTCGTACTTCTTTAATTACAAAGGAAGCCACAGCATCGTACTCCTTGCCATATGTGATGCAAACTGTGAATTTATATATGTAGACATAGGCACAAATGGTAGAGTATCAGACGGAGGCGTGTGGGACAACTGTGCTCTCAATACTCGTATTGCAAGTCAAACTGCTGGTCTGCCAGGGGATCGAATGGTTACCGGAAGTGAGATGACACTACCATACGTTTTTGTGGCAGACGAAGCATTTCCGTTGCGCCAACACATTATGAAACCCTTTCCACATACTAACCAGACTAGAAGGGAACGTATTTTCTCATATCGTCTCTCCAGGGCAAGACGTACTATAGAAAATGCATTTGGCATTTTGGCAAACAGATTTCGCGTGTTTATGTCACCTGTTCAACTACCTCCATCAAAAATTGATACCATAGTTTTAGCATGCACATCTCTGCATAACTTCCTCAGGAGAGACCATGTGAGCCACTACACGCCTGAAGGATGTTTAGATGTTGAGGATTTGTCAGTAGGACACATTATTCCTGGAAGCTGGCGACAAACTTATGAATTACCAGGGCTACAGAGGGTGAGCCGGAAGCATATTTCCCAAGTCTGGAAGAGTATAGGGATAGGGAAAAATTAGGACCAATCAGCGTTCAGAGTTCGCTTGAGGCAATGACGTCATTATCTCAGCATTCATTCTTACAGTGTGTACGATAATTATCCGCTAGTAACGTATATAGTCACTATTGATAAATTATAATATATGTATACTATCCGATTTTTCATTCAGGTTATCATTAATTACTTTTATCAATCTAAATAGCTCTTTATTTCTAACAAAATTCAAGTTTAATTAATGATGAAAACCGAGGAAGTGCTAACACTTTTATATATTCGTATGATTCATTAAACTGCCTTCTTGAACATGATTCTGATTTGTAAATAAAAATTCATTCATACGACACAGAGCTGCTTAGTTAGAGCAGTCTATCGTTCCTCACCTCTTTAGCAATGAATGTCAGAAAAGCTGGCAAATTTCGAGAAATTTAGAATATGCATTCAACCAGTGACAGTAGCGACATAACTGAAGTAGGACAGATGTAACAACAAAAGAACAGGGTCAAGGAATGGCTGGAAGAGTATGCAAATTTCTCTTAATGCCTTTTTCCCTTATCCTTATCAAGTTACAAGATGGGTCTACCCATAGACAAAGAGGGGAGAGATTGGACAGACACGATAGAGACTTTCATTCATGAAAATCTTTATAACTGTTGAAACAACCTCAAGTAAAGTGTGTTAGTATTAGTCAACTTGCAGTGAAGTACACGCCTGGATTTCGAGCTAATAAAATAAAATAATGAATGTTGTAATAAGCTCTTTATTAAAGCCTATTTGACATTAAAGTTATGTAGCCTAATAAATTAGCATGTAGGGTTACTTTCAGTCCATATTACCACAGTTAAGAGTGACAATTTTCCCTACTACTAGTACTAGTTCTACAATATACACAGTATCATGAGGCCTAGCCCAGGGCCTGCTGCAGTTGTACTGTACGTGTTAATGAAGTATTATAATGTTATTTACAAATCATCAGTAAGTTCTCAAGCCTCCTTGTATGCAGTGGACTCGGTTGAATTTGATCTGCCATGACGCTTGAAGGTAGTAGGCTGTTCTTCAATTTTACCATTATTATTTTTGCCCTATACAGGAGTAGTTGTCATCCAAGTACATTATGGGGTCTCGGAATGTGGTGGCAGACAAGCTCAGTCAGCCAGAGTCAGGTGATAGGGACAGAATGGCCTCTACACTAGGGCATTGCTGAAAGGCTCTTTGACCTATGGGCTCTTCCTATCATAGACCTGTTCATGACCTGGTACAGCAGGAAGTTACTGGTGTTCTGCTCAATTGTGCAGGACCCATGGGGTGCAATGGAGGACATGTTCCAGCACACATGGGACAACTTTCCCTCCATGCTGTCTAATTCATCGGATGATCAACAGGGCCATGATCACCCCGAATCTCATGTTGACTTTGGTGGCTCCCAGGTGGCCACATGCCTAGTGGTATGTGTACCTGCTGGCCCTGTTATTCGAGATCCTGAGAGATTCCCCTGTGGCACAACCCTCTGTGCCAGCCACACATTAAGAAGTATCATCAGGCAGTGGAAGCACTGGCACTTCGCACCTGGAGATTATCCAGGGTCTCCTGAAAGCGAGAGGGTTTTCTCAGCACACGCCAAAGGAGATGTCTGGATACCCACAATAATCCTCTACAGCTGTGTACCAGGGAAAATGGGCTGTCTTCTGTGGTTGGTGTCATCAATGGGGTATCTCTCTGGTCAGAGCTCTTCAGCAGGTAGCAGACTTTCTCATCTTCCTTCACCATGAGAAGTTTCTCTCAGTTTCGGCCATTAATGGCTAAAGAGCTGCTCTTTGCCAAGTCCTTCGGTTTAAGGGGTAGATCTCTCATCCTTGTGGGAGATCTCCATGTTTCTGAAAAGCTTCAAACAGCCTTGCCCACCCAGGAAGCTTAGGCCCCCCAAGTGGGATGTGACTCTTGTATTGAGGAGCCTGACTTATGTGCCATACAAACTGTTGAGAGTCATCAGACAAGGATCTGTCCTTCAAGACTGTTTCCTTGCTTGTCCTGGTATCGGCGAAGAGAGTACGTGAGCCTCATGGCCATTCCTTCGATGTTAAGCACTTGAGGGGATGGGGATCTGTTACGCTCGAGTTTGTCCCAGAATTTGTAATGACGACTCTGAATCCAACAGTCCCTGACATGTGATTTGAGTACTTCTCGATCCCTTCCTTGAG